>NC_141009.1:7142446-7212446 GCF_052327205.1 Somniosus microcephalus
TTCACCGGTATCGCACCAAGAGGGAAGCGGGGTGCTACTGGAAGCTACTGGACACGCCCCGCCTCCCTCTTGGGGCGCTGCGAGTGAATATCGCGGTGCCACGTGTCGCGCTGCGGTACTGCAGGCCTTCCTCCCCTTATTAAAGGGGAGGGGTCTAACGCAGCGCGGCCCGGGGCCCAGCTGGGCCACCAGGGATCAGGAGTGCTGGCAAAAGAGCCCGGCACTCAAGGGAAGTGCTGGGCTCACGGAGCGCAGCCGGCACACCACGAGGGGGGGGGGCTGCTCAGGAGGCCGGGGACGGCAACGGGGGAAGGCGCTGGCAGGCGGCCAGCAATAAAAATGGCCGCCCGGCACCTCCCCTTTAATTAGCGCCGCCCCGGCACATAGTGTCCGGTGCTACCGAAGATCACGGCCGGGGCACGAGCGTGGCGCTGCACACGGTGATGACCTCATCGCCGGAGGCGCAGCACCGCGGGCGCTAACGTTTACCGCTGCGGCTAACCACCCGCTGAATTTTGCGGGTGGCGTTAGTGGCGCCGCACCCGGGCGCTAGTTGCTTTTTGCACCCCGTTAGCGCCCTCTTAGGGCACTAATGGGAGGCGCAAATCAACCGAACTTTTTCCCCAAAGTGTTTTGGGACATCGGGAGGTCATGAAAGGCGCTATATAAATGCAGGTCTTTCTTTTCTTTTTAAACTCAATGGGCTTTTGAAATCCCTCCTGTGATATATTTTTATTCATTCATGGGACCTGGGCGTCGCTGGCAAGGCCAGCATTTATTGCCCATCCCTAATACCCTCGAGAAGGTGGTGGTGAGCCACCTTCTTGAACCACTGCAGTCCGTGTGGTGAAGGTGCTTCCACAGTGCTGTTAGGGAGGGAGTTCCAGGATTTTGACCCAGCGACGATGAAGGATCGGCGATATATTTCCAAGTCTGGGTGGTGTGTGACTTGGAGGGGAACTTGGAGGTGGTGGTGTTCCCATGCGCCTGCTGCCCTTGTCCTTCTAGGTGGTAGAGGTCGCGGGTTTGGGAGGTGCTGCCGAAGAAGCCTTGGCGAGTTGCTGCAGTGCATCTTGTAGACGGTACACACTGCAGCCATGGTGCGCCGGTGGTGGAGGGAGTGAATGTTTAAGGTGGTAGATGGGGTGCCAATCAAGCGGGCTGCTTTGTCCTGGATGGTGTCGAGCTTCTTGAGTGTTGTTGGAGCTGCACTCATCCCGATAAGTTTAGGTGGGGATCACTATCCTGTCAATCATTATTAATGTTATATTGAAGGTTCACATTGATACTGAAGTCTGCAGGTCTTTAAAAGAATCGCTATCTAGTTATCAAATGGTGGAATAAATGTGCTGACAATCGTGTGAATATTTAACTGAACGCTTTAATGGAAAATATATGTGCAATTGTTTCATTTTGAAATGATATGTCGCAGTCCATGTGGGAAGGTGAGCTTGGAAAATATCCTCTGCCGGAAATCAAAATGAAAAGTTGTGTGTTTCGCTTTGTTTTTAAACCCAGTTTGTTCTGTACAATATATTTCATCGACATCTCTCTCACGGTCCAGCTGTGTGATTGTCACTTTCTGCGAGGGTGTGAGCGAGGCAGCTGGGAGTGCGGTCGAGGTGGGAATGGTGTGCGAGGGGCCAGAGCTCCTCCTGGTACCACCCACCGTGCTCGGTCCACAGCACAGCTCGCGAGCGTCTCCGGTGACTGCTGACGTCTCGCTCGATTTTTATTGCACAGGTTTCTGGGATTTCTCTCTGGCGCTTTGCGGATTGCATTTTAGAAAACATTTCGCAACAGGAGGAGGCCATTCAGCCCCTCGAGCCTGCTCCGCCATTCCATGGCTGATCTGCACCTCAACTCCACTTACCCGCCTTTGCTCCACATTCCTTGATACCCTGACCTAACGAAAGTCTGTCGATCCTAGTCTGGAAAGCTCCAGTGGAGCCCCAGCACCCACAGACTTTTGGGGGACAGAGTTCCAGATTTCCACCAGCCTTTGTGTGAAACCTGCTTCCGGATTTGCCCCCTGAATGGCCTCGTTCTAATTTTAAGATTATGTCCCCTCGTTCTTGATTTCCCCCAGCAGAGGAAATCGTTTTTCCGCATCTACTCTATCAAATCCTTTCAACATTTTAAACACCTCGATCAGATCACCCCTCAATTTTCTAAACTCAAGGGAATACAAGCAAAGTTTAAGAACATAAGAATTAGGAGCAGGAGTCGGCCATGCGGCCCCTCGAGCCCGTGCCGCCATTCAATAAGATCATGGCTGATCATCGACCTCAACTCCACTTTCCCACCCGATCCCCATATCCCTCGATTCACTTAATATCCCAAAATCTATCGATCTCTGCCTTGAATATACTCAACGACTGAGCCTCCACAGCACCTCTGGGGTAGAGAATTCCACAGGTTCACCACCCTCTGAGTGAAGAAATTTCTCCTCATCTCAGTCGTAAATGGCCGACCCCTTATCCTGAGACTGTGACCCCTGGTTCTAGACTCTCCAGCCAGGGGAAACAGCCTCTCAGCATCTACCCTGTCATTCCCCTCAGAATCTTATATGTTTCAATGAGATCATCTCTCAGTCTCCTAAACTTCAGAGAGTATCGGCCCAATCTACTCAATCTCTCCTCCATAGGACAACGCTGTTATACCTCTCCTCGTAATTTAACTCTCTAAGCCCCGGATTCATCCTGAGTTGGATTGTTACCCTTTGAGCAGATGCGCATCCCAAAATACTTCCCACTGACCCAGGAGTGTCAGTATAAACGCAGCCTTGGATAGATTCAATATCATTCAGGAACATCTGGGATGTGGGGGGGTGAGACATTTCAGTCAAATTAAAGATGTAAAAATGAATTGAAAGTAATTTTACAAGTGAGCATTTTCGCAACGGTGAAACTTTTGCAGCAAATCCCTGGACCCAATGAAAGGGATTCACCAAATGAACCCTGGAGGGTCAGAGAGAGAGTGAGATTCGAGCGGGCCGCCCCCCCGAACTGTCCCAACAGCTCTTGGGGGCTTTCGCTGCCCCCCAAGGCCCATCTTCACCTGCTCCTCCGCCCGATCTTTCCCACTGGATTCTCCGTTCTCGGTCCAACAGTGTGACCCAGGCACTGGGCTTACTACCTTATGGCTCAATGTAGGAATAGTTACATTAAAGGGAACCAGAGCATTTTAAAGGATGACGTGGATGCTTTGAATTATCACCATAGCAGCGCCTAGCAACAGATGAAAAGGACGCACACAGACATAAGAACATAAGAAGTAGGAGCAGGAGTAGGCCATACAGCTCCTCGGGCCTGCTCCGCCATTTAATAGGATCATGGCTGATCCGAACCTAGACTCACGTCCACTTCCCTGCCCGCTCCCCATAACCCTTAATTCCCTTATCAGCTAGGAAACTGTCTATCTCCGTTTTAAATTTATTTAATGTTGCAGCTTCCACAGCTCTCTGGGGTAGCAAATTCTATAGATTTATTACCCTCTGAGTGAAGAAGTTTCTCCTCATCTCAGTTTTGAAACGGCAGCCCCTTATTCTAAGATTATGCCCCCTAGTTCTAGTCTCACCCATCAGTGGAAACATCCTCACCGCATCCACCCGATCAAGCCCCCTCACAATCTTATATGTTTCGATAAGATCGCCTCTCATTCTTCTGAATTCCAATGAGTAGAGGCCCAACCTACTCAACCTTTCCTCATAAGTCAACCCCCTCATCTCCGGAATCAACCGAGTGAACCTTCTCTGAACTGCCTCGAGAGCAAGGATATCTTTTCTTAAATATGGAAACCAAAACTACGCAGTATTCCAGGTGTGGCCTCACCAGTACCCTGTATAACTGAAGCAAGACTTTCCTGCTTTTATACTGCATCCCCCTTGCAATATAAGCCAAGATTCCATTGGCTTTCCTGATCACCTGCTGTACCTGCATGGTGGCATAGTGGTTAGCACTGTTGCCTCACAGCACCAGGGACCCGGGTTCGAATCTGGCCTCAGGTGACTGTCTGTGTGGAGTTTGCACATTCTCCCCGTGTTTGCGTGGGTTTCCTCCGGGTGCTCCGGTTTCCTCCCACAGTCCAAAGATGTGCGGGTTAGGTTGATTGGCTATGATAAATTGACCCTTAGTGTTAGGGGGATTAAATACGTGGGGTTACGGGGATAGAGTGGGATATGTGTTGGTGTAGGGGTTACGGGGATCGGGTGGGATATGTGTCGGTGCAGGCTCGATGGGCCGAAATGGCCTCTATCTGCACTGTGGGGTTTCTGTGATTCTGTGATAACCTTCTGTGTTTCATGCACCAGGACCCCCAGATCCCTTTGTACTGTAGCACTTTGCAGTTTCTTTCCATTTAGATAATAACTTGCTTTGATTTTTTTTGCCAAAGTGCATAACCTCACACTTTCCAACATTATATTCCATCTGCCAAATTTCTGCCCACTCACTTAACCTGTCTATGTCCTTTTGCAGGTTTTTTATGTCCTCCTCACTCACTGCTTTCCCTCCCATCTTTGTATCGTCGGCAAACTTGGATACGTTGCACTTGGTCCCCTCCTCCAAATTGTTAATATAGATTGTAAAGAGTTGGGGTCCCAGCACTGACCCCTGCAGAACACCACTAGTTACTGATTGCCAACCCGAGAATGAACCATTTATCCCAACTCTCTGTTTTCTGTTAGATAGCCAATCTTCCACCCATGCCAGTATATTACCCCCAATCCCATGATTTTTTATCTTGTGCAGTAATCTTTTGTGTGGCACCTTGTCAAATGCCTTTTGGAAGCCCAAATACACCACATCCACTGGTTCCCCTTTATCCACCCTGTTTGTTACGTCCTCAAAGAATTCGAGCAAATTTGTCAAACATGATTTCCCCTTCATAAAACCATGCTGAGTCTGTCCGATTAAATTATGCTTATCCAAATGTCCTGTTACTGCTTCCTTAATAATGGACTCCAACATTTTACCAACCACAGATGTTAGGCTAACTGGTCTATAGTTTCCAGCCTTTTGTCTACCTCCCTTTTTAAATAAGGGCGTTACATTAGCAGTTTTCCAATCTGCTGGGACCTTTCCTGAATCCAGGGAGTTTTGGAAAATTACCACCAATGCATCCGCAATCCCTACCGCTACTTCTCTGAAGACCCTAGGATGTAAGCCATCAGGTCCAGGGGACTTATCCGCCTTAAGTCCCATTATCTTACCGAGTACCATCTCCCTAGTGATTTTAATCGTGTTTAGCTCCTCCCCCCCTATAGCCCCCTGTTTGTCCAGTGTTGGGATATTTTTAGTGTCCTCTACTGTAAAGACTGATACAAAATATTTGTTCAGCGTATTTGCCATCTCCATGTTCCCCACTACTAATTTCCCGGTCTTGTCCTCTAAGGGACCAACATTCACTTTAGCCACCCTTTTTCTTTTTATATAACTGTAGAAGCTCTTGCTATCTGTTTTTATATTTTTTGCTAGTTTACTTTCATAATCTATCTTCCCTTTCTTAATTAATCTTTTAGTTATTCTTTGCTGGCTTTTAAATGCTTCCCAATCTTCTATCCTCCCACTAGATTTGGCTACTTTATATGCCCTTGTTTTCAGTCGGATACTATCCTTTATTACTTTACTTAGCCACGGATGGTTGTCTTTTCTTTTACGCCCCTTTTTCCTCAGTGGAATATATTTTTCTTGAAAGTTGTGAAATATCTCCTTGAATGTACACCACTGCTCCTGTACCGTCTTACACCTTAATCTATTTTCCCAGTCCACTTTAGTCAACTCTGCTCTCATACCTTCATAGTCTCCTTTATTTAAGCTTAGTACGCTGGTTTGAGATCCAACTCTCTCACCCTCCAACTGAATTTGGAATTCAACCATGTTATGGTCACTCATTCCAAGGGGATCCTTTACTAGGACATTTTTTATTAATCCTGTCTCATTACACAGGACCAGATCTAAGATTGCCTGCCCCCTGGTTGGTTCAGTAACATACTGCTCAAGGAACCCGTCCCTAATGCACTCTATGAACTGTTCCTCAAGGCTGCCCTGCCCAATTTGATTTGTCCAGTCAATATGAAAGTTAAAATCTCCCATGATTATAGCTGTTCCCTTATTACGAGCCCCAACTATTTCCTGATTTATACTCCGACCAATAGAGTTGCAACTGTTAGGAGGCCTATAGACTACGCCCACTAGTGACTTTTTCCCCTTATTATTCCTTATCTCCACCCAAACTGTTTCACTATCCTGATCCTTTGACCCAATATCATTTCTCACTATTGCAGTGATTCCATCCTTTATTAACATAGCAACCCCACCTCCCTTTCCTTCCTGTCTGTCCTTCCTAATAGTCAAATACCCCTGGATGTTTAGTTCCCAGTCGTGGTCACCTTGCAGCCATGTTTCTGTAATGGCCACCAGCTCATACCCATGTGTAGTTATTTGTACCGTCAACTCGTCTATTTTATTACGAATGCTGCGTGCATTCAGATAAAGAACTTTTAAATAGGTTTTGTGACAATTTATTCCTGCTTTTACCCCCTTTACTACTTAACCTTTATCTTTATATATTCTGTCCCTTCCTGACACGCTCTGGTTTTTAATTTCCCCACTGCTACTTTGCTCCATTGCCTTCTCCGCTGACATTTTTATTTTTCGCTCTCTTGAAACCTCCCCCCCACTAATTAGTTTAAAGCCCTCTCTACAGCCCTAGTTATTCGATTTGCCAGGATTCTAGTCCCAGCACTGGCCAAGTGAAGTCCGTCCCAACGGAACAGCTCTCCTGTCCCAGTACTGGTGCCAGTGTCCCAGGAAGCAAAACCCATTTCTCCCACACCAGTCTTTGAGCCACGCATTTAACTCTCTGATTTTATTTACCCTAGTCAAATTTGCTCGTGGCTCAGGTAGTAATCCAGAGATTATTACCCTTGTGGTTCTGCTTTTTAATTTGGCCCCTAGCTGCTCATACTCCCTCAGCAGAACCTCTTTCCTTGTCCTATCTATGTCGTTGGTACCAACATGGACCACGACAACTGGATCCTCCCCCTCCCACTCCAAGTTTCTCTCCAGCCCAGAGGAGATGTCCATAACCCTGGCATCGGGCAGGCAACACAGCCTTCGGGACTCTCGCTCTCGGCTGCAAAGAACCCTATCTATCCACCTTATGATACTATCCCCTACCACTACAACATTTCTTTTTACTCCCCCCACTTGAATGGCCCCCGTTCCACGGTGCTGTGGCCAGGTTGCTCATCCTCTCCGCAGTCCCTGCTCCTGTCCTCACAGGGAGTAAGAGCCTCGAACATACATATCGATAGGAACCTGGGAACAGGAGGAGGCCATTCAGCCCCTCCAGCCTGTTCTGCCATTCAATCAGATCACGGCTGATCTGTATCCTAACTCCATCCACCTGCCTTGGCTCCGTATTCTTTTAAACCCTTGGCTAGAAAAATCGATTGATCTCCGATTTAAAATTATTAACTGAGCCCCAGCATTTGCTGCTTTCTGTGGGAGAGAGTTCCACACTTCTACCACCCTCTGCGTGGCCTGGCTCTGATTTTAAGGTCATGTCCCCTTTTCCTAGGCTCCCCCCACCAGCGGAAAAAGTATCTCTCCATCTACCCCATCAATTCCTTTCAAAATCCTAAAAACTTCAATCAAATCACCCCTTAACCATCTACATTCTGGGGAATACAAGCCCAGTTTATGTAATCTCTCTTCTTCCTCCCCCTCCCCTGTCTCGCAGAGCAGTGAACCCGACCCTGAGCAGAGAACCTGACCCGGAGCAGAGAACCCGACCCGGAGCAGAGAACCCGACCCTAAGCAGAGAGCCTGACCCGGAGCAGAGAACCTGATCAGGAACAGAGAGCCTGACCCAGAGCAGAGAACCTGACCCGGAGCAGAGAACCTGATCAGGAACAGAGAGCCTGACCCGGAGCAGAGAACCTGACCCGGAGCAGAGAACCTGATCAGGAACAGAGAGCCTGACCCGGAGCAGAGAGCCTGACCCGGAGTAGAGAACCTAACCCGGAGTAGAGAGCCGGAGCAGAGAGCCTGACCCGGAGCAGAGAACCTGACCCGGAGCAGAGAGGAGAGAGAAAAAGGAAATGATCCAAGGATTGACATCACAGGATAGCTGGTAACTGATTCGTTGGTAAAGGTCACATCGGTTTTTTTGTTCTTCAAGTTAGGGGCCGGGGTTAAATTGCTGGCTAGGAGTTAAGCAGAAACTTGGAGATCAGTAACAGTTAATACTATATTAAATTAGTAACTGTTATGTTATATTAATAACTTGAATCAGATACATCTTAGTCTTAAGTTTCTGTAAGTTAGTTAATAGCCTATTAAATAGAGGCATGGCAGGGCAGCTCAGTCCCACGGAATGCACATCCTGTGCCATGTGCGAAGTCCAGGACGCTTCCCGTGTCCTGGACAACCACGTGTGTGGGAAGTGTCGTCAGCTGGAGGAGCTCGAGCTCTGGGTTTCCGGTTTCGGAGCTTGAGCAGCAGCTGGCGTCACTGCAGTGCGTCCGCGAGGCTGAGAGCTGCGTGGATAGCACGTTTCAGGAGGTGGTCACCCCGCAGGTAAACAGTGTACAGGCAGAGAGGGAATGGGTGACCACCAGACAGAAAAGGAGGACCAGGCAGGTAGTGCAGGAGTCCCCCGAGTGCATCTCGCTCTCCAACCAGTATTCGGTTCTGACTACTGGTGAGGGCCATGGTTCCTCTGGGCAGTATAGCCATAGCCAGAGGGGCCGATTGGCCTACTCCTGCTCCTATTTCTTATGTTCTTATGTTCTAAGTCCGCGGCACCACGGGTGGCTCAGCTGTACAGGGCGGAAGAGGAGTGGGAGAACACTAGTGGTAGGGGATTCGATAGTTAGGGGAGCAGACAGGCGTTTCTGCGGCCGTAGACGTGACTCCAGGATGGTATGTTGCCTCCCTAGTGCCAGGATTAAGGATGTCTCTGAGCGGCTGCAGAACATTCTGAGGGGGGAGGGTGAACGGCCAGAGGTTGTGGTTCATTTTGGTACCAACAAAATAGGTAGAAAGAGGGATGAGGTCCTGCAGACAGATTTTAGGGAGCTAGGAAAGAGATTAAAAAGCAGGACCTCAAAGGCAGTAATCTCTGGATTACTCCCGGTGCCACGCGCAAGTGAGTATAGAAATAGGAGGATAGAGCAGATGAATGCGTGGCTGGAGAGATGGTGCAGGAGGGAGGGCTTTAGATTCCTGGGGCATTGGGACCAGTTCTGGGGGAGGTGGGACCTGTACAGGCCGGACGGGTTGCACCTCAACAGGGCCGGAACCAATATCCTCGCGGGGAGGTTTGCTCGTGCTGTTGGGGAGGGTTTAAACTAATTTGGATGGGGGATGGGCACCAGGATGTAATATTAGAAAGGGGAAATAAAGTGCTCAAAGGATTGGGAGAGGCAGAGAGCGCTAAAGTAAGAAATGGTAAAGTATTAGGGGGGGTCCAACTAAGAGGGAACACAGGATGGTCTAAGATGGGTTTACAGTGTATGTATGTGAGCGCATGAAGCGTAGTAAACAAGGTAAGTGAGCTGCAGACACAAATAGCCACATGGGAATGTGATGTTGTGACAATAACTGAGACCTGGCTCAAAAAAGGGCAGGATTGGGTATTAAATATTCCTGGTTGTAAAGTGTTCAGGAAAGATAGGGAAGGAGAGATAGGAGGTGGTGTGGCAGTTTTGGTTAAGGAGAATGTTACAGTGCTGGAGAGGGAGGATGTCCTGGAGGGGTCAAGGACAGAATCTATATGGCTAGAGTTAAGAAATAATAGAGGTGCCATTACACTACTAGGTGTATTCTATAGACCACCAAATAGTGGGAAAGATATGGAGGAGCAAATTTGCAGAGAAATTACAGAGAGGTGCAAGAACTGTAGAGTAGTGATAATGGGGGACTTCAACTATCCTAATATAGGCTGGGATAGTAATAGTGCTAAGGGCAGTGAAGGGGAAGAATTTCTGAAGTGTGTTCAGGAGAACTTTCTTGATCAGTATATTTCCGGCCCGACGAGGGAGGAGGCATTGCTGGATCTGGTTCTGGGGAATGAGGTGGGTCAAGTGGAGCAAGTGTCAGTAGGTGAACATTTAGGGAACAGTGATCATAGTGTCATGAGGTTTAGATTAGCTATGGAAAGGGACAGGGAGCAATCTAGAGTAAAACTGTTTAACTGGGGGAAAGCCAATTTCAGTGGGATGAGAACGGATCTGGCCCGGGTAAACTGGAATCAAAGATCGGCAGGCAAAACTAATGGAACAATGGGCTGCCTTTAAAGAGCAAAGAGTTCAGGTACATTCCCACTAAGGGGAAAGGTACGGCAACTAAAGTCAGGGTTCCCTGGGTGACGAAAGAGATAGAGAGTAAGATGAAGCAGAAAAAGAGTGCGTGTATGACAGACGTCAGGTTGCAAATACATCTGAGAATCAGGCTATGTATAGAAAGGTCAGAGGAGAAGTGAAAAAGAAAATAAGAGGGGCAAAGAGAGGGTATGAGAATAGAATGGCAGCCAACATAAAAGGTAATCCAAAAGTCTTCTATAGGCACATAAATAGCAAAAGGGTAGCAAGAGGAGGAGTGGGGCCAATTAGGGACCAAAAAGGAGACCTACGCATGGAGGCCGAGGGTATGGCTGAGGTACTAAATGAATACTTTGCATCTGTCTTCACCAAGGAAGAGGATGCTGCCATAGACATAGTGAAGGAGGAGGTAGAGGAGACACTTGATAGGATAAAAATTGATAAGGAGGAGATAATAGAAAGGCTGGCTGTACTTAAAGTAGATAAGTCACCAGGAGCAGACGGGATGCATCCGAGGATGCTGAGGGAATTGAGGGAGGAAATCGCGAAGGTACTGACCATAATATTCCAATCCTCCTTAGATACGGGGCTGGTGCCAGAGGACTGGAGAATTGCAAATGTTACACCATTGTTCAAAAAAGGGTGTAAAGATAAACCCAGCAACTACAGGCCAGTCAGTTTGACCTCGGTAGTGGGGAAGCTTTTAGAAACAGTAATCAGGGACAAAATTAACAGTCACTTGGATAGGTGTGGATTAATTAAGGAAAGCCAGCACGGATTTGTTAAAGGCAAATCGTGTTTAACCAACTTGATTGAGTTTTTTGATGAGGTAACAGAGAGGGTTGATGAGGGTAATGCAGTTGACGTGGTGTACATGGATTTCCAAAAGGCGTTCAACAAAGTGCCACATAATAGGCTTGCCAACAAAGTTGAAGCCCATGGAATAAAAGGGACAGTGGCAGCATGGATACGGAATTGGCTAAGTGACAGGAATCAGAGAGTAGTGGTGAACGGTTGTTTTTCAGACTGGGGGAAGGTCTACAGTGGTGTTCCCCAGGGGTCGGTTCTAGGACCACTACTTTTCTTGATATATATTAATGACTTGGACGTGGGTGTGCAGGGCACAATTTCAAAATTTGCAGATGACACAAAATTTGGAAGTACAGTGAACAGTGAGGAGGAGAGTGATAGACTTCAGGAAGACATAGACAGGCTGGTGGAATGGGCGGACACGTGGCAGATGAAATTTAACGCAGAAAAGTGTGAAGTGACGCATTTTGATAGAAAGAATGAGGAGAGGAAATTTAAACTAAATGGTACAATCCTGAAGGGGGTGCACGAACCGGGAGACCTGTGGGTATATGTGCACAAATTGTTGAAGGTGGCAGGGCAGGTTGAGAAAGCAGTTAAAAAGACTTACGGGATCCTGGGCTTCATAAATAGAGGTATAGAGTACAAAAGTGTGGACATTATGATGAACCTGTATAAAACACTGGTTCAGCCCCAACTGGAGTAGTGTGTCCAATTCTGGTCACCGCACTTTAGGAAGGATGTGAAGGCCTTAGAGAGGGTGCAGAAAAAATTTACGAGAATGGTTCCAGGGCTGAGGGACTTCAGTTACATGGATAGACTGGAGAAGCTGGGGTTGTTCTCCTTGGAGCAGAGAAGGTTGAGAGGAGATTTGATGGAGGTGTTCAAAATCATGAGGGGTCTGGACAGAGTAGAGAGAGAGAAACTGTTCCCATTGGCAGAAGGGTCGAGAACCAGAGGACACAGATTTAAGGTGATTGGCAAAAGAACCAAAGGCGACGTAAAAACGCAGCGAGTGGTTAAGATCTGGAATGCACTGCCTGAAAGGCTGGTGGAGGCAGATTCAATCACGGCTTTCAAAAGGGAATTGGATAAGTACCTGAAGGAAAAACATTTGCAGGGCTCCGGGGAAAGGGCGGGGGAGTGGGACTAACTGAGAGTCGGCACGGGCTCGATGGGCCGAATGGCCTTCTTCCATGCTGTAACCATTCTATGATTCTAACCCTTGGAGCCCTGGTGACATTCTGGTGAATCTGTGCTGCTCTCCTTCCAAGGTCAATATATCCAAGTTGCGGTGCCCAGAACTGTACACAGTGCTCCAGATGTGGTCCAACCAGGGCTTTACACACACATATAAGAATAAAATACATATATATGGGTGTGTATAGTATATGTATGTGTGTATATCTGTGTGTGCATGTATATAAGGTTTTGCTGGAGTTGTGTGTGAAGGGGTTTCATGGACTCAGTGCCTTGCAACAATCGTGGGTGGAAAGGTCGCGTTGCTGACCCTCGCGTCATTGGCCTCCGTTCCTTGGCCTGATCTTCATCTCGACGAACTTGAGCGAATACTGCCAGCCGGTCCAGGAGGACCACTCGATGCCGTCTGCGTACGAGGTGTGATGGCCCTTGAGGTATTGGCCGTTGAGGTTGGAGGTGTGGCAGTTGTGGTACCACCAGGCCCCGCGGTAGAAGGTGGCGCAGTTGTTCTCCGAGTGATCGTTGTCCCGATCCTTGGTGGTGAACCTCATGCCGCTGTGCTTCAGGAGGGAGTCGCCTGCGGAAAGAAACCCGTGGTTAATGCACCTGATCGAACGGCGTTGAGACTCTCGCTCATTGCGTGCGCCATTCCTACCATCTTGGAAACTCCTATCGCTCAGCCATGGCTAAGTGGGTCGCACTCTGAGCCAGAAGGTCGTGAGTTCAAGTCCCACTACAGAGACTTCAGCACATAAATCCAGGCGACACCCCCAGTGTAGTACTGAGGGAGTGCCGCACTGTCGGAGGGGCAGTACTGAGGGAGTGCCGCACTGTCGGAGGGGCAGAACTGAGGGAGCGCCGTACTGTCGTAGGGGCAGTACTGAGGGAGCGCCGCACTGTCGGAGGGGCAGTACTGAGGGAGCGCCGCGCTGTCAGAGGGGCAGTACTGAGGGAGCGCCGCACTGTCAGAGGGGCAGTACTGAGGGAGCGCCACACTGTCGGAGGGGCAGTACAGAGGGAGCGGCGCACTGTCGGAGGGGCAGTACTGAGGGAGCGCCGCACCATTGGAGGGGCAGTACTGAGGGAGCGCCGCACTGTCGGAGGGGCAGTACTGAGGGAGCACTGCACTGTCGGAGAGGCAGTACTGAGGGAGCGCAGCACTGTCGGAGGGGCAGTACTGAGGGAGCACTGCATTGTTGGAGGGGCAGTACTGAGGGAGCACTGCACTGTCAGAGGGGCAGTACTGAGGGAGCACTGCATTGTTGGAGGGGCAGTACTGAGGGAGCACTGCACTGTCGGAGAGGCAGTACTGAGGGAGTGCAGCACTGTCGGAGGGGCAGTACTGAGGGAGCGCTGCACTGTTGGAGGGGCAGTACTGAGGGAGTGCTGCACTGTTGGAGGGGCAGTACTGAGGGAGCGCCGCACTGTCGGAGGAGCAGTACTGAGGGAGCGCCGCACTGTCGGAGGGGCAGTACTGAGGGAGCGCCGCACTGTCGGAGGGGCAGCACTGAGGGAGTGCCACACTGTCGGAGGGGCAGCACTGAGGGAGTGCCGCACTGTCAGAGGGGCAGTACTGAGGGAACGCCGCACTGTCGGAAGGGCAGTACTGAGGGAGCACCACACTGTCAGAGGGGCAGCACTGAAGGAGTGCTGCACTGTCGGAGGGGCAGTACTGAGGGAGCGCCGCACTGTCAGAAGGGCAGTACTGAGGGAGCGCTGCACTATCGGAGGTGCCGTCTTTCAGATGAGATGAGGTTCCTTCTGCTCTCTCAGGTGAACGTAAAAGATCTCATGGCACTAATTTGAAAAAGAGCAGGGGAGTTCTCCCCGGTGTCCTGGCCAATAATTTTCCCTCAACCAACATCACTAAAACAGATGATCTGGTCATTATCGCACTGCTGTTTGTGGGAGCTTGCTGTGCGCAAATTGGCTGCCGCGTTTCCTACATTACAACAGTGACCACTCTTCAAAAAGTACTTAATTGGCTGTAAAGCGTTTTGGGACGTCCGGATAACCTCCTCCTGCCCCCCCGATAACCTCCCCGTGCCCTTTGACCCATGAGGGTCTCACCGGGTCTGCATCCTTGAGTCAGTTAATAAAGGGTGTGGAGACCTGCAGTTCCAGCGTACTCTGCCACGGTCAGCGGATAGCCGTCCCTCTCTGCGTCAACGGAGAATAGTCCGATCCCAAACATCCCGTACTGAGCATAGGCGGTGTTGTTCTCAAAGTCTTCCATCTCCACACGGAGCTCGTAGTGTGACTGAATGGTGAGTGCGTGAATCCTCTTCAAACCTAAGGGGGGAGGGTGAATGAGGTTTCACTTTCAGTAAACAGGACTGAGTCGGCAGCATGAACGCTTCATAGATGTCGGCATCAGATTCAGTGTAGCCCAGAGCAGGTCAATGAAACGGCAGGGTTTGCTCAGGACCGGCAGAGGGGCAGACTGTTGATACACTGTGGGGAATGAAGTCATCAGTCCTTAGGAACAGAACTGGGGCATGGTACTGTATAGTGGTTATGTTACAGAGGCCTGGACTTAAGGTATCTGGAGTACACGGGCTCGAATTTCCAAGCCCCGTGGAGGCGGGTTTGGAGGCGGGAGTGGTGGGAAAATTGCAGAATCGGGGGGCACGAGCCCATCCCGCTCCCAACCCGCCTCCGTGCCAATGTCCCAGGAGGCGGATACCCGACCTGTGCTGGGAGCCGCCTCCCCGAGGCGGGAAGGGGATTAGTGCCAATTAACTGTTTGTTAACAGGCAGTTTTTGGCCTAATCCGTATTTTTAGCCCTGAAGTGTGGGGTTTCCGACGGCTCCGAACCACGCCAAGTTAGCAAGGCGGACCGTCGGTCTGCAGGGGTTGGAGGGGTCGAGATGTCCGTTGTGCAGGTGAGTGATGGGTGCATGTGTGCAGAGGTAAGTGTGTGAGGTAAGTGTAAAGTGTTTTAATAAGTTTTACTTACCTTTACTTTCTCCTGCAGGCTTCCTTCCTTCAGTTCTCGGGAGTCCCTCAGCTCACCGGCACAGAAAGCAGAATGGCCGCTGAACTGTCAAAAGCTGCAGCCTCTGCTTTCTGGTCTGGAGAGTTCTCTAACTGAGTCTGAGTAGAAGGACTCAAGTTAGAAGACAGGTTGTCAGTGTTTGACAGCTTCACAAAGCCACCAAACGCTGATTTTTCATCTGTCAAAAGCTCTTGACAGATGAAATGTCAATCGCTGACGTCACCTGTAACCAGGTGTCCCTTAATTGGCCTGCTGAGCCCGCTGGGCGAGCTTAACAAGGTCAATCAAGGGAAAATCGTGTGGGTTGGCCACAAGTCGATGGAGGCGGGACTACAACCCAAAAAGTGGGAGTCCCGCCTCCATCACGTCCCCATTGATAAATTCGAGCCCCACAAGTTCAATCCCACCAGGGCAGCCGGGGAATTTAAATTCAGTTAATTAAATAAATCTGGAATAAAAAGCTAGTGTCGGTAATCTGACCATGAAACGACCGCATTGTCGTAAAAACCCATCTGGTTCACTAATGTCCTTTAGGGAAGGAAATCTGCTGTCCTTACCCGGTCTGGCCGATATGGTTGACCCTGAAAGGACGGCTCATCACCACCTTCTCAAGGGCAATTAGGGATGGGCAATAAATGATGCCAACATTCTGTGAGTGAATAAAATAAAAAGTGCTGCACTTCAAACTGTGGCACTATCACAGTGTGTTCAGAGAGGGGAGAGGGGGGGTTATCGGGGGGCAGGAGGGGGAGGCTGGACATTGTGGCGGGGGGCAGGAGGGGGAGGCTGGACATTGTGGCGGGGGGCAGGAGGGGGAGGCTGGACATTGTGGCGGGAGGCAGGAGGAGGCTGGACATTGTGGCGGGGGGCAGGAGGGGGAGGCTGGACATTGTGGCGGGGGGCAGGAGGGGGAGGCTGGACATTGTGGCGGGAGGCAGGAGGAGGCTGGACATTGTGGCGGGGGCAGGAGGGGGAGGCTGGACATTGTGGCAGGGGGCAGGAGGAGGACATTGTGGCGGGGGGCAGGAGGGGGAGGCTGGATATTGTGGCGGGGGGCAGGAGAGGGAGGCTGGACATTGTGGCGGGGGTCAGGAGGAGGAGGCTGGACATTGTGGCGGGGGGCAGGAGGAGGCTGGACATTGTGGCGGGGGGCAGGAGGAGGAGGCTGCACATTGTGGCGGGGGGCAGGAGGAGGAGGCTGGACATTGTGGCGGGGGGCAGGAGGGGGAGGCTGGACATTGTGGCGTGGGGCAGGAGGGGGAGGCTGGACATTGTGGCGTGGGGCAGGAGGGGGAGGCTGGACATTGTGGCGGGGGGCAGGAGGAGGCTGGACATTGTGGCGGGGGGCAGGAGGGGGAGGCTGGACATTGTGGCGGGGGTCAGGAGGAGGAGGCTGGACATTGTGGCGGGGGTCAGGAGGAGGAGGCTGGACATTGTGGCGGGGGTCAGGAGGAGGAGGCTGGACATTGTGGCGGGGGGCAGGAGGAGGAGGCTGGACATTGTGGCGAGGGACAGGAGGAGGACATTGTGGCATGGGGCAGGAGGGGGAGGCTGGACATTGTGTCGAGGGACAGGAGGAGGACATTGTGGCGGGGGCAGGAGGGGGAGGCTGGACATTGTGGCGGGGGGCAGGAGGGGGAGGCTGGACATTGTGGCGAGGGACAGGAGGAGGACATTGTGGCGGGGGGCAGGAGGGGGAGGCTGGACATTGTGGCGGGGGGCAGGAGGAGGACATTGTGGTGGGGGGCAGGAGGGGGAGGCTGGACATTGTGGCGGGGGCAGGAGGGGGAGGAGGACATTGTGGCGGGGGCAGGAGGGGGAGGAGGACATTGTGGCGGGGGGCAGGAGGAGGCTGGACATTGTGGCGGGGGGCAGGAGGAGGAGGAGGACATTGTGGCGGGGGGCAGGAGGAGGCTGGACATTGTGGCGGGGGTGAGGAGGGGGAGGCTGGACATTGTGGCGGGGGGCAGGAGGAGGAGGAGGACATTGTGGCGGGGGGCAGGAGGGGGAGGCTGGACATTGTGGCGGGGGCAGGAGGAGGACATTGTGGCGGGGGGCAGGAGGGGGAGGCTGGACATTGTGGCGGGGGGCAGGAGGAGGAGGAGGACATTGTGGCGGGGGGCAGGAGGAGGACATTGTGGCGGGGGGCAGGAGGGGGAGGCTGGACATTGTGGCGGGGGGCAGGAGGAGGAGGAGGACATTGTGGCGGGGGGCAGGAGGAGGACATTGTGGCGGGGGGCAGGAGGGGGAGGCTGGACATTGTGGCCGGGTCCTCCTCCGATCTGCTCCACTTCGCTGGCGTCACTTTTCCGGAAGTGAAGCGGGGGCTCGGAGCTCAGTGCGAGCCAGCGGAGTAACGCAGTTGTGGGGGCCGGGAGGACTTTTAACTCGACAACGGAGATCGAAATTCAATTGAGCCGCCGGACCCGAAGCGTTTGCGGCAGATACTGGGGCCGGCGGACTGATCACGTGCGCCGTTCCGACCATCTTGTAAACTCCAATTGCTCAGGAATCATCGGTTGTCAGCCGTGGCTCAGTGGGCAGCACTCTCGCCTCTCAGTCAGGAGGTTGTGGGTTCAAGTCCCACTCCAGAGACTTGAGCACAAAAATCTAGAGTGACACTCCAGTGCAGTACTGAGGGAGCGCTGCACTGTTGGAGGTGCCGTCTTTTGGATGAGACGTTAAACCGAGGCCCCATCTACTTTCTCAGGTGAATGTAAAAGATCCCACAGCACTATTTCGAAGAAGAGCAGGGGGGAGTTCTCCCCGGTGTCCTGGGGCCAATATTTATCCCTCAATCAACGTCACTAAAAAAAACCCCAGATTATCTGGTCATTGCTTTTTGTGGGATCTTGCTGTGCGCAAATTGCCTGCTGCGCTTCCTCCATTCCAACAGTGGCTGCGCTTCAAACAGTACTTCATTGGCTGTAAAGCGCTTTGGGACGTCCTGAGGTCGTGAAAGGCGCTATAGAAATGCAAGTTCTTTATTTCTTCCACTTGAAATAAAACAAACAGGTTTCACACCCGGGTTGAATAGCACAGAGAGGAAAAGTTTGTGGGACGAGCGCAGTTGGAAGATATACCCCACTGAGCAGCGAGCGAGGATGAGGACTGATGCCATGTGCCACAGCCTTTAGTGGAATCCTTCAATGGTGAACGTGAGACCACCTCCCGAATTCAGTCAACTGCTGCGCATTGTCAGGGAAGATACATATTTATGAAAACTGCTTTGGTCTCAGTACCTAGCAGTGGGGGAGAGGACGTCGTGCCAAGCCAAATAGCTTTGTGTTATTTACAGAAGAGAAGTGAAGCTGTCAGCTGAATGTAATGCTGAATTAGATAAAGCAGATTGAGTTAAAAGTCCCTTGAGTGAAGCTGTGTGTCAGTCAGTGGCTCGGTCGGCAGCGCGCACGCCTCTGAGTCATGAGGTCGTAGGTTCAGAGTCCCCACTCCAGAGACTAGAGCACCAAAATCTAGGCTGATGCTCCATTGCAGTACTGAGGGAGCGTCGCACTGTCGGGGGGGCAGTACTGAGGGAGCGCCGCACTGTCGGGGGGGCAGTACTGAGGGAGCGCCGCACTGTCGGGGGGGCAGTACTGAGGGAGCGCCGCACTGTCGGGGGGGCAGTACTGAGGGAGCGCCGCACTGTCGGAGGGGCAGTGCTGAGGGAGCGCCGCACTGTCGGGGGGGCAGTACTGAGGGAGCGCCGCACTGTCAGAGGGGCAGTACTGAGGGAGCGCCGCACTGTTGGAGGGGCAGTGCTGAGGGAGCGCCGCACTGTCGGAGGAGCAGTACTGAGGGAGCGCCGCACTGTCGGAGGGGCAGTACTGAGGGAGCGCCGCACTGTCGGAGGGGCAGTACTGAGGGAGCACCGCACTGTCAGAGTGGCAGTACTGAGGGAGCGTCGCACTGTTGGAGGGGCAGTGCTGAGGGAGCGCCGCACTGTCGGAGGGGCAGTACTGAGGAAGCGCCGCACTGTCGGAGGAGCAGTACTGAGGGAGCGCCGCACTGTCGGAGGGGCAGTACTGAGGGAGCGCCGCACTGTCGGAGGGGCAGTACTGAGGGAGCGCCACACTGTCGGAGGGGCAGTACTGAGGGAGCGCCGCACTGTCCGAGGGGCAGTACTGAGGGCGCGCCGCATTGTCGGAGGGGCAGTACTGAGGGAGCGCCGCACTGTCGGAGGGGCGGTACTGAGGGAGCACCGCACTGTCGGAGGGGCAGTACTGAGGGAGCGCCGCACTGTCGGAGGGGCAGTACTGAGGGAGCGCCGCATTGTCAGAGGGGCAGTACTGAGGGAGCGCCGCACTGTCGGAGGAGCAGTACTGAGGGAGCGCCGCACTGTCAGAGGGGCAGTACTGAGGGAGTGCCGCATTGTCGGAGGGGCAGTACTGAGGGAGCGCCGCACTGTCGGAGGGGAAGTACTGAGGGAGCGCCGCACTGTCGGAGGGGCAGTACTGAGGGAGCGCCGCACTGTCGGAGGGGCCGTACTGAGGGAGCGCCGCATTGTTGGAGGGGCAGTACTGAGGGAGCGCTGCACTGTCGGAGGGGCAGTACTGAGGGAGCGCCGCACTGTCGGAGGGGCAGTACTGAGGGAGCGCCGCATTGTCGGAGGGGCAGTACTGAGGAAGCACCGCACTGTCGGAGGAGCAGTACTGAGTGAGCGCCGCACTGTCGGAGGGGCAGTACTGAGGGAGCGCCGCACTGTCGGAGGGGCAGTACTGAGGGAGCGCCACACTGTCGGAGGGGCAGTACTGAGGGAGCGCCGCATTGTCGGAGGGGCAGTACTGAGGGGGCGCCGCAGTGTCGGAGGGGCAGTACCGAGGGAGCGTCGCACTGTCAGAGGGGCAGTACCGAGGGAGCCCCGCAGTGTCGGAGGGGCAGTACTGAGGGAGCGCCGCACTGTCGGAGGGGCAGTACTGAGGGAGCGCCGCACTGTCGGAGGGACAGTACAGAGGGAGCGCCGCACTGTCGGAGGGGCGGTACTGAGGGAGCGCCGCACTATCGGAGGGGCAGTACTGAGGGAGCGCCGCACTGTCAGAGGGGCAGTACTGAGGGAGCGCCGCACTGTCGGAGGGGCAGTACTGAGGGAGCGCCGCACTGTCGGAGGGGCAGTACTGAGGGAGCGCTGCACTGTCGGAGGGGCAGTACTGAGGGAGCGCCGCACTGTCGGAGGGGCGGTACTGAGGGAGCGCCGCACTGTCAGAGGGGCAGTACTGAGGGAGCGCCGCACTGTCGGAGGGGCAGTACTGAGGGAGCGCTGCACTGCCAGAGGTGCCGTCTTTCGGATGAGACGTTAAACCGCGGCCTCATCTACTTTCTCAGGTGAATGTAAAATATCCCATGGCACTATTTCGAAGAAGAGCAGGGGAGTGCTCCCCGGTGTCCTGGGGCCAATATTTATCCCTCAACCAACATCACTAAAACAGATTATCTGGTCATTATCACATCGCTGTTTGTGGGAGCTTGCTGTGCGCAATTTGGCTGCCGTGTTTCCTACATTACAACAGTGACTCCACTTCAAAAAGTACTTCATTGGCTGTAAGGTGCTTTGGGACGTCCTGAGGTCTGTTTTACTGATGTTGATTGAGGGATAAACATTGGGCCAGGACACCGGGGAGAACTCCCCTGCTCACCTTCAAAATAGCGCCCTGGGGATCTCTCATGTCCACCTGCGAGGGCAGACGGGCCCTCGGTTTAATGTCTCCGCCGGAAGACGAGAACAATCATCTGACTTAGTGGCAAATGTGCTGCCGGTTGAGCCAAGCCGACACACGCACGTCTGCTCTGATACGGTTGACGCAGGCCTGGGACGCAAAATCGGGAAATTGTTCCCTTTCCCCTGGGATCCCACTCGCCTGATGAGCGGCAAAGTTCCTTCCAAAAGCAGCATCGGGGCAGAGTTACAGAGGGAAACCTCCTAATGGAGCAGAGGGAATCGACTGTGGGGACAAGGGGCCTCTTTGCTCCCTCACACCCGCCCTCCCTCTCACAATGGAAATTAGACAAATCTACAAAATCAGAGAAGCCCTCTCCGCCCAAAAGGCTGTGGATGCCGGGGTGGGGAGGGGGGGTGGGGGGACGGGACAATTGGAGCTTCAAAGGCTGAGATCGAGAGATTGTTGTTGGGTATCACAGACATGTGGAGCAAAGGCAGGTGAGTGGAGTTGAGGTGCAGCTCAGCCCTGATCTGATTGAATGGCGGAGAGGGCTCGAGGGGCTGAATGGCCTCCTCCTGCTCCTAATCAAGCACGTATACACTTACCCAACCAGTGCTCTCCCGTAATCTTCCCGAATCCGTCTCTGTACGCGTCCCATCCTTGGAAAAAATTCACGGAACCATCCTTCCGCCGCTGAAATACCTGCACAAAAACGCAATGAGAGCCGAGGAGAGCTGTGAAAATTAAACACTCGATGTCCGACAAAAGAACCCCCACAAAGTGAAGCCCCCTCTCGCCACTACCTACCCCGGCTAACCTGGTCGGAACCCCGCACAGGGAATGAGCATGGAGAGAGGAAGGCAGACGGAGCCGTGGTTTAACGTCTCATCCGAAAGACGGCACCTCCGATAGTGTGGCGCCCCCTCAGTACTGCCCCTCCCACAGTGCGGCGCTCCCTCAGTATGGCCCCTCCGACAGTGCAGCGCTCCCTCAGTACTGCCCCTCCGACAGTGCGGCGTTCCCTCAGTACTGCCCCTCCCACAGTGCGGCGCTCCCTCAGTATGGCCCCTCCGACAGTGCAGCGCTCCCTCAGTACTGCCCCTCTGACAGTGCGGCGTTCCCTCAGTACTGCCCCTCCCACAGTGCGGCGCTCCCTCAGTATGGCCCCTCCGACAGTGCGGCGCTCCCTCAGTACTGCCCCTCCGACAGTGCGGCGCTCCCTCAGTACTGCCCCTCCGGCAGTGCGGCGCTCTCTCAGTACTGCCCCTCTGACAGTGCGGCGCTCCCTCAGTACTGCCCCTCCGACAGTGCGGCGCTCCCTCAGTACTGCCCCTCCGACAGTGCGGCGCTCCCTCAGTACTGCCCCTCCGACAGTGCGGCGCTCCCTCAGTACTGCCCCTCCGGCAGTGCGGCGCTCTCTCAGTACTGCCCCTCCGACAGTGCGGCGCTCCCTCAGTACTGCCCCTCCGACAGTGCGGCGCTCCCTCAGTACTGCCCCTCCGACAGTGCGGCGCTCCCTCAGTACCGCCCCTCCGACAGTGCGGCGCTCCCTCAGTACTGCCCCTCCGACAGTGCGGCGCTCCCTCAGTACTGCCCCTCCGACAGTGCGGCGCTCCCTCAGTACTGCCCCTCCGGCAGTGCGGCGCTCTCTCAGTACTGCCCCTCCGACAGTGCAGCACTCCCTCAGTACTGCCCCTCCGACAGTGCGGCGCTCCCTCAGTACTGCCCCTCCGACAGTGCGGCGCTCCCTCAGTACTGCCCCTCCGACAGTGCGGCGCTCCCTCAGTACTGCCCCTCCGACAGTGCGGCGCTCCCTCAGTACTGCCCCTCCGACAGTGCGGCGCTCCCTCAGTACTGCCCCTCCGACAGTTCAAGATGGCGGCTCACCACCAGCTTCTGAAGGCCAATGAGGGATGGGCGACAAATGTTGGCCTTGCCGGTGACGCCCACATCCCGTGATTGAATAAAGATAGAAAGGCGAACATAACATCTGCTTATGACCCAATGAGCCACAAGCTGGAGGGACATGTGATACTCAGACCGGATGCAAAGGGTAAATCCCGAGTCACTATTTCAAGTCAAACCATGACGGCAGGACCGGACGACAGCTGCGAGCCGGTAACAGGCGAGTTCAGGACTGATGTCAGAGAGCACTTCTTAACACAGAGAGAGTGATCAAAAATGTCGCCATTGATTCAAGAAGCAGTTAGATGCTGTGACCGAGGCCGGAGGGTGGGCAGGATCTGTAGGTTTCTAGAGGGGCCGAATGGCCTCCCTCACCTGTGACGTACATTGTTGCGGCAGAAATGGTATAAACATGGGAACCGCTAGCGAAGATCTCCAGCCCTCTTGCTGCAAAGAGCAAAAGTACAGAAGCCAGAACATGTAATAGAAGAGATTCTCTCCCCACCGATTTCCCCACAGAGTCCATCAAAAACCTGGCTACACTAATCCCGCCAGTCTGCCTTAATGCTGCTTCCCCCTTGAAGTGGAAAGGCAGGATTTTCTCAGTCGATGAGCGGGGTTACTCCCAGGCCATTACTACAACTCAGAGCTTCATTAGCACTTGGTTCGATACGGCTGCGAGCTGAGGGGTTCATGAGGCTGAGCGACGTGTGATGAAAACTGATGCAGAAAAAGTGGACTCCACTAAAAACTGCTTCCTCCCTTGTGCTCGTTCGTGTGAACCAGCAAAGTCTTTGAGAATGGAGGAGGCTTTCTATTCCTCTGTTAGAGGGCATCAGCCATGGCTCAGTGGGTAGCACTCTCTCGCTCTCTGAGTCAGAAGGTCGTGGGTTCAAGCCCCCACTCCAGAGACTCGAGCACAAAAATCCAGTCTGACACTCCCAGTGCAGTACTGAGGGAGTGCCGCACTGTCGGAGGAGCCGTCTTTCAGATGAGACGTTAAACCGAGGCCCCAGCTACTCTCTCAGGTGGACATAAAAGTTCCCATGGCGCTATTTCGAAGAAGAGCAGGGGAGCTCTCCCCAGTGTCCTTTTTAAAAAATTCATTTATGGGATGTGGGCGTCGCTGGCAAGGCCAGCATTTATTGCCCATCCCTAGTTGTCCTCGAGAAGGTGGGGGTGAGCCGCCTTCTTGAACCGCTGCAGTCCGTGTGGTGAAGGTGCTCCCACAGTGCTGTTAGGGAGGGAGTTCCAGGATTTTGACCCAGCGACGATGAAGGATCGGCCGATATACTTCCAAGTCAGGATGGTGTGTGACTTGGAGGGGAACTTGGAGGTCCTGGCCAATATTTATCCCTCAATCAACATTGCTAAAAACAGATGATCTGGTCATTATCACATTGCTGTTTGTGTGAGCTTGCTGTGCACAAATTGGCTGCCGTGTTTCCTACATTACAACAGTGGCGACACGGCAAGAGAGCCCCAGGTGGGCAGAAGAAGCGCTTCAAGGACACCCTCAAAGCCTCCTTGAAAAAGTGCAACATCCCCACTGACACCTGGGAATCCCTGGCCCAAGACCGCACAAAGCGGAGGAGAAGCATCCGGGAAAGCGCCGAACACCTCGAGTCTCTTCGCCAGGAGCAAGCGGAAGCCAAGCGCAGGCAGCGCACGTCAACCCAAGCACCCCACCCACCCGTCCCTTCAACCACCGTCTGCCCCACCTGTGACAGAGACTGTAGGTCCCGCATTGGACTCATCAGTCACCTGAGAACTCATTTTTAATGTGGAAGCAAGTCATCCTCGGTTCCGAGGGACTGCCTAAGAAGAAGATTACAACAGGGACTACACTTCAAAAAGTACTTCATTGGCTGTAAAGCGCTTTGGGAGGTCCTGAAAGGAGCTGTAGAAATGCAAGTCTTTCTTTCTACCCGCTTGAAACATGTGGGAAAGGGCCAAGACATTTCGTCCAGATTCCCATTGGATTATATATCAACCGCAGGGCTGGAATTCTGGACTCGGAGAGTAGGCAAAGCATCATGACATGTGTTGGTTTTAAGAGGCGATTGGTCTTAAAATGTCGCTCTGTAATGGGTGGGGGCGGAGGGGGAGATAGTCTGGCATTATCCTGAGGTATGGGGGCCGGGTGGGGTGGTGGGGGGTCGATTTTTGACTTGGAAGATCGCACGGCACAGAAGGAGGCCATTCGGCCCATCATTCCTCTGCTGGCTCTTTGAAAGATCTCTCCAATCAGCCCCACTCCCCCCTCCCCTCCTCTTTCCCCGTAGCCCTGCAAATTCTTCCTTTTCAAGTATTTATTGGATTCCCCGGTTGTCCGTCCTTTGTATTTGGGGAAGAGTGCTTGACATGGGGGTGGGGTGGTGTCGAGATCCTAACAGAGAGGATGAATAAAAGAAACTGATAAATAAATGAGGAATACACACGTTTTCAGAACTTCTCTAAAGAGATTCTGCATCGAAGGCTATGAAACGAGATTGTCCCTCGCATGCCCAAATTAGGGTGGCCAGCTGTGGTTGGACACATTCCTGGAGATTTCATCACATGACCTGCTGCCTCCAACTGCCCCGCCCCCTGCTCTCTTGTCATTGGTTGCCCGGCATGTCAATCCATTACAGGCACCGCCTTTCCAGGTGAATCAGAACATGGGAAGAGGAGGAGGCCATTCAGCCTCTGGAGCCTATTCCGCCATTCAATGAGATCATGGCTGATCTGGGACCTAACTCCATATACCCGCCTTTGGCCCATATCCCTTAATACCTCTGGTTAGCAAAAAGCTATCAATCTCCGATTTAAAATTAACAACTGATCTAGCATCAATTGCTGTTTGCGGAAGAGAGTTCCAAACTTCTACCATCCTTTATGTGTAGAAGTGTTTCCTAACTTCACTCCTGAAAGGTCTGGCTCTAATTTTTAGACTCTGCCCCCCAGTCCGAGAATCCCCAACCAGCGGAAATAGTTTCTCTCTATCGACCCTATCTGCTCCCCTTAATATCTTGAAAACTTCGATCAAATCACCCCCTAACCTTCTAAATTCCAGGGACTACAACCCTAGTGTGTGTAATCTCTCCTTGTAACTTAACCCCTGGAGTCCGGGTATCATTCTGGTAAACCTACGCTGCACTCCCTCCAAGGCCAATCTATCCTTCCTACGGTGCGGTGCCCAGAACTGCTCACAGTGCTCCAGGTGTGGTCTAACCAGGGTTTTGTACGGCTGCAGCATAACTTCTACCCCCTTGGATTCTAGATATAAAGGCCAGCATTCCATTAGCCTTCTGATTATTTTCTGTACCTGTTCCTGACATTTTAATGATCGATGTACCTGGAACCCCCCGACAAAGTTTCTTTGGACCCTCCACTGTTTCTAGCTTTTCACCATTTAGAAAGTACCCTGTTCGATCCTTTTTAGGTCAAAAGTGGATGACTCACATTTAAATCTACTTGCCACAGTTTTTGCCCATTTGCTTAATCTATCAGCTGACAGACTCTTCATTACCTGATTCTCGGCTCTTGGTCATACAGCCGCCTTTCCCCACCTTCAATTAAACAAAAGTGTTCAAAGAAAGTGAACAAAACACATCCTCTTTTTGAGGCCCCTGTGATTTATCTCCCGGGTGTTGCCGGCGGCCAGTCACCGGCAGATGAATCTTTGATTCCTGGAGACTCCAGGCCAAACCTGGAGGGTTGGCGACCCCGAGTCCCAGTGTAAGCGCCTGCTCTAATACAACAACAACTCGCATTTATATAGCGCCTTTAACCTAGTAAAACGTCCCAAGGTGCTTCACAGGAGCGATTATCAAACAAAATCTGACACTGAGCCACATAAGGAGATATTAGGACAGGTGACCAAAAGCTTGGTCAAAGAGGCAGGTTTTTAAAAGAAAGGCTTGCATTTCTCTAGCACCTTTCACATCCTCAGGATGTCCCAAAGTGTTTTGCAGCCAATGAAGTACTTTAGAAGTGTAGTCACTGTTGTAATGTAGGAAACGTAGCAGCCAATTTGCGCACAGCAAGCTCCCACAAACAGCAATGCGATAATGACCAGATAATCTGTTTTTTAGTGATGTTGGTTGAAGGATAAATATTGGCCCCAGGACACAGGGAGAACTCCCCTGCTCTTCTTCGAAATAGTGCCATGGGATCTTTTACGTCCACTTGAGTGAGCAGACGGGGCCTCAGTTTCACGTCTCATCTGAAAGAAGCATCTTAATGGAGGAGAGAGAGAGGCGGAGAGGTTTAGGGAGCGAAGTCCAGAACTTAGGGCCCAGGCAGCTGAAGGCACGGCCGCCAATGGTGGGATGCGCACGAGGCCAGAATTGGAAGAGCGCAGAGATCCACTGAGGCCCACACTGGGGCATTCTAAAAGAGATTGGTTGGTAAACAGCGAGTGGGCAGGCGGAAAGTCTCCGCGGTGGGGGAAAGGCTGCTTTCACCTGGATGTTGAAAATAGAAGTTCTTAACGTGGCAGCCTGAGCTCGATGTGATGTGACAGATAAGCCTGGGGAATTCAAACTGCTTTAGGACTTTAAGTGCTTTACAAAAACAGGTTAAAGAAAATAAAAATTCTCTGCTTCTAAACATTCTCATTCCAAATGGAAGAGAGTGGGCTGAAGATGACAGGTGCCTTTGATTCATTGCATCAATAGCAGAAATGTTCCAGCTTTATGCCCTTGTAGGTCGGATTGGTCCACATCATGACGGGTGATGCAGGACGTACATAGGGTTAAAAGCTATGGCCCTATTAATTTGCAGGAAGCGCAGCTATCAAAAAAATTCTGAACAGGATTTTCTCTAGAAAAGAGGAGACTGAGGGGTGACCTGATCGAGGTCTTTAAGATTACATAAGAACATAAGAAATAGGAGCAGGTGTCGGCCATTCGGCCCCTCGAGCCTGCTCCGCCATTCAATAAGATCATGGCTGATCTTCTACCTCAACTCCACTTTCCCGCCCGATCCCCATATCCCTTAATTCCCTTAATATTCAAAAATCTATCGATCTCTGTCTTGAATATACTCAACAACTGAGCCTCCGCAGTGGTTCGATGGGGTAGACGTAGAGAAGATGTTTCCACTTGTGGGAGAGATCAAAACTAGAGGTCATCAATATAAGAGAGTCACTAATAAATCCAGTAGGGAATTCAGGAGAAACTCCTTTACCCAGAGAGTGGTGAGAATGTGGAACTCACTACCACAGGGAGTGGTTGAGGCGAATAGTATAGATGCATTTAAGGGGAAGCTCGATAAACACATGAGGGAGAAAGGAATAGAAGGATATGTTGATGGGCTTAGATGAAGAAAATAGAGTGGGAGGAGGCTGGTGTGGAGCATAAACACCAGCACGGACCAAACACCGAATGGCCTGTTTCTGTGCTGTACACGCTATGTAATTCTATGTAACATTTCAGGCAGCTGATTCTGATTTAGGACTCAACCATCAATGAGGCAATAGTGCTAAGACCAGCCCATTCCAAACCCGCAGACACAGGCCAACCAAACAGGACGCACCAGCGAATAACAATTAGAAACATCAAAGTGGAACCAAGGTGCCTTGGCTTGGTGAACTGGATTGCCGAGACCCGAGGGCCAGATAGGAACCACCGAGGACCACCCCAGCTGGGAGTATTTTTTGGAAAATAATGAGCCCTGAGCCTGGAAATGACTAGAAATAGATTCTAAGTGATATCAGTGGGCGGACATATAAACAGATTGAGATTGAGGAAATAGAATGGAACTGGATTGGGGAGAGAGAATGGAATACAATATGGAGATGGAATAGAATGGAATGGGAATGGGAGAGAGGATGGAATGGGATTGATCGATAGAATGGAATGGGATTGGGAGATAGGATGGAATGGGATTGGGAGATAGGATGGAATGGGATTGGGAGATAGGATGGAATGGGATTGATCGATAGAATGGAATGGGATTGGGAGATAGGATGGAATGGGATTGGGATTGGATGGAATGGGATTGAATGATAGAATGGAATGGGATTGGGAGATAGGATGGAATGGGATTGGGAGATAGGATGGAATGGGATTGATCGATAGAATGGAATGGGATTGGGAGATAGGATGGGATGGGATTGGGAGATGGGATGGAATGGGATTGATCGATAGAATGGAATGGGATTGATCGATAGAATGGAATGGGATTGAGAGATAGGATGGAATGGGATTGATCGATAGAATGGAATGGGATTGGGAGATAGGATGGGATGGGATTGGGAGATAGGATGGAATGGGATTGGGAGATAGAATGGAATGGGATTGATCGATAGAATGGAATGGGATTGATCGATAGAATGGAATGGGATTGGGAGATAGGATGGAATGGGATTGGGAGATAGAATGGAATGAGATTGGGAGATAGAATGGAATGGGATTGGGAGATAGGATGGAATGGGATTGGGAGATAGGATGGAATGGGATTGATCGATAGAATGGAATGGGATTGGGAGATAGAATGGAATGGGATTGGGAGATAGAATGGAATGGGATTGGGAGATAGGATGGAATGGGATTAGAAGATAGAATGGAATGGGATTGATCGATAGAATGGAATGGGACTGATCGGTATAATGGAATGGGATTGGGAGATAGGATGGAATACAATATGGAGATGGAATAGAATGGAATTGGAATGGGAGAGAGGATGGAATGGGATTTGGGAGATAGGATGGAATTTCACAAAAAAGATAAGATTCAACATTTGATTTTGCAAATTGGGATCGACTACTTACTGTCCAGCCTCCCCCGGCCACTGTCATATCACAGGAGACCTGAAATCCTGCCGGATAGTGAGTAGGAAAAATGGAATAGATTCCATTCTCCTTCTGTCCCTTCATGTAGATATCATGGCAGTCTCTGGGGCGAGGATCTGCAGGGGGGTTCCAAAAGGAGAAAGAGAGGGCTCAGTCAGCTCATTTATAATGACCGTAAGGGCACTTGGAATGAAAAAGATTATTAAAGATTAGAAAAGCGAAGAGTTGAAAGACAGACTTGCATTTCTCTAGCGCCTTTCACGACCTCAGGACGTCCTAAAGCGCTTTACAGCCAATGAAGTACCTTCTGAAGTGTAGTCACTGTTGTAATGTGGGAAATGCGGCAGCCAGTTTGCCTTGGAGTGGGACTTAAACCCACAATCTCCTGACTCCGAAGCGAGAGTGCCACCCACTGAGCCCTGGCTGAAGTTCATTAAAGAACTCAGCGTGGAGTGAAAATGGTTAAGATTAAGAACTGATTGGTTATAAATGGAGACAGATGGGAAGACAGGCACCAGGCTTCAGAATTAAACACAGGTCCCCAGACATTCACTGCTTAGAATATTTTTGTGCAATTATCACCTTTAAATGGGACTGCAAGGCAGGCACTGTCCTGCTCCTCACGGTTCCAACACCCACGCTGCACTGCATGAACATGATGTGTCTTTAATGTAGGCAGAGAGACTGTCTGCGGATTCAACATCCAGTCGGCCACCAAAGAACTGACAAAAATATTCCCAACCGACATCCCTTTGTTACCCCCAGACATGACTATTCCAAGGCTCTCCCGGCCCGTTCTCCCATTTTTCATCCTCCATAAACTCGAGCTCGTTCAAAACTCGGCTGCCCCGTGTCCTAACTCGCACCAAGTCCCGTTCACCCATCACCCCCCGTGCTCACTGCCCCTGTGTCCTAACTCACACCCAGTCCCGTTCACCCATCACCCCCTGTGCTCACTGCCCCGTGTCCTAACTCACCCCGAGACCCGTTCACCCCTCACCCCCTGTGCTCACTGCCCCGTGTCCTAACTCACACCCAGTCCCGTTCACCCATCACCCCCCGTGCTCACTGCCCCGTGTCCTAACTCACACCCAGTCCCGTTCACCCATCACCCCCTGTGCTCACTGCCCCGTGTCCTAACTCACACCCAGTCCCGTTCACCCATCACCCCCTGTGCTCACTGCCCCGTGTCCTAACTCACACCCAGTCCCGTTCACCCATCACCCCCTGTGCTCACTGCCCCGTGTCCTAACTCACACCCAGTCCCGTTCACCCATCGCCCCCTGTGCTCACTGCCCCGTGTCCTAGCTCACACCCAGTCCCGTTCACCCATCACCCCCTGTGCTCACTGCCCCGTGTCCTAACTCACACCCAGTCCCGTTCACCCATCACCCCCTGTGCTCACTGCCCCGTGTCCTAACTCGCACCCAGTCCCGTTCACCCATCACCCCCTGTGCTCACTGCCCCGTGTCCTAACTCACACCCAGTCCCATTCACCCATCACCCCCCGTGCTCACTGCCCCTGTGTCCTAACTCACACCCAGTCCCGTTCACCCATCACCCCCTGTGCTCACTGCCCCGTGTCCTAACTCACACCCAGTCCCGTTCACCCATCACCCCCCGTGCTCACTGCCCCTGTGTCCTAACTCACACCCAGTCCCGTTCACCCATCACCCCCTGTGCTCACTGCCCCGTGTCCTAACTCACATCGAGCCCCGTTCACCCATCACCCCCTGTGCTCACTGCCCCGTGTCCTAACTCGCACCGACTCCCGTTCACCCATCACCCCCTGTGCTCACTGCCCCGTGTCCTAACTCACACCCAGTCCCGTTCACCCATCACCCCCTGTGCTCACTGCCCCGTGTCCTAACTCACACCCAGTCCCGTTCACCCATCAACCCGTGCTCACTGCCCCGTGTCCTAACTCACACCCAGTCCCGTTCACCCATCACCCCCTGTGCTCACTGCCCCGTGTCCTAACTCACACCCAGTCCCGTTCACCCATCACCCCGGTGCTCGCTGCCCCGTGTCCTAACTCACATCGAGCCCCGTTCACCCATCACCCCCTGTGCTCACTGCCCCGTGTCCTAACTCGCACCGACTCCCGTTCACCCATGACCCCCTGTGCTCACTGCCCCGTGTCCTAACTCACACCCAGTCCCGTTCACCCATCACCCCCTGTGCTCACTGCCCCGTGTCCTAACTCACACCCAGTCCCGTTCACCCATCACCCCGTGCTCACTGCCCCGTGTCCTAACTCACACCCAGTCCCGTTCACCCATCACCCCCTGTGCTCACTGCCCCGTGTCCTAACTCACACCCAGTCCCGTTCACCCATCACCCCGTGCTCACTGCCCCGTGTCCTAACTCACACCCAGTCCCGTTCACCCATCACCCCCTGTGCTCACTGCCCCGTGTCCTAACTCACACCCAGTCCCGTTCACCCATCACCCCGTGCTCACTGCCCCGTGTCCTAACTCACACCCAGTCCCGTTCACCCATCACCCCCTGTGCTCACTGCCCCGTGTCCTAACTCACACCCAGTCCCGTTCACCCATCACCCCGTGCTCACTGCCCCGTGTCCTAACTCACACCCAGTCCCGTTCACCCATCACCCCCTGTGCTCACTGCCCCGTGTCCTAACTCACACCCAGTCCCGTTCACCCATCACCCCGGTGCTCGCTGCCCCGTGTCCTAACTCCCACCCAGTCCCGTTCACCAATCACCCCCTGTGCTCACTGCCCTGTGTCCTAACTCACACCCAGTCCCGTTCACCCATCACCCCCTGTGCTCACTGCCCCGTGTCCTAACTCGCACCGAGCCCCGTTCACCCATCACCCCCTGTGCTCACTGCCCCGTGTCCTAACTCACACCCAGTCCCGTTCACCCATCACCCCTGTGCTCACTGCCCCGTGTCATAACTCGCACCGAGCCCCGTTCACCCATCACCCCTGTGCTCACTGCCCCATGTCCTAACTCCCACCCAGTCCCGTTCACCCATCACCCCCTGTGCTCACTGCCCCATGTCCTAACTCCCACCCAGTCCCGCTCACCCATCACCCCCTCTGCTCACTGCCCCATGTCCTAACTCACACCCAGTCCCGTTCACCCATCACCCCCTGTGCTCACTGCCCCGTGTCCTAACTCCCACCCAGTCCCGTTCACCCATCACCCCCTGTGCTCACTGCCCCGTGTCCTAACTCACACCCAGTCCCGTTCACCCATCACCCCCTGTGCTCACTGCCCCGTGTCCTAACTCACACCCAGTCCCGTTCACCCATCACCCCCTGTGCTCACTGCCCCGTGTCCTAACTCGCACCGAGTCCCATTCACCCATCACCCCCTGTGCTCGCTGACCCCACATTGGCTCCCGGTCTGGCAAAGCCTCGAATTTAAAATTCTCATCCTTGTTTTCAAATCCCTCCATGGCCTCGCCCCCTCCCTGTCTCTGTAACCTCCTCCAGCCCCTACAACCCTCTGAGATCTCTGCGCTCCGCCAATTCTGGCCTTTTGAACATCCCCGATTTTAATCGCTCCACCATTAGCGGCCGTGCCTTCAACTGCCCTCAGCTCTGGAATTCCCTCCCTAAACCTCTCCGCCTCTCTTTCCACTTTTAAGACACTCCTTAAAACCTACCTCTTTGTCCAAGCTTTTAGTCATCTGCCCTAATATCTCCTTATGTGGCTCGGTGTCAAATTTTATTTGTTAATCGCTCCTGTGAAGCACCTTGGGACGCTTTACTACGTTAAAGGCGCTGTATAAATACAAGTTGTTGTTGTTATTGCATATCTATGATTGGTAGAAATGGTCCCTTTGCAATCCTGTTAGTACGATGTCCAGTCAGAGTACTGACTGACTCTAGCTGACTGTCTCAGTTCTCCCGTATCAGTACGTCCATCCCACTCACTTCCCTCTCGGGTGTAAGCACCGCTTGTCTTAAACCCACCTCATTTCATGATTCAGGCTTGAATTGGCAAGGCCCAGAACTTTTATCGCCGTGGCTCAGTGGGCAGCAGTCTCTCGCTTCTGAGTCACAACATTGTGGGTTCAAGTCCCCACTCCAGAGACTTGAGCACAAAAATCCAGGCTGACACTCCCAGTGCAGTGCTGAGGGAGTGCTGCACTGTCGGAGGTGCAGTCTTTCGGAGGAGACGTTAATCCGAGGCCCTGTCTGCTCTCTCAGGTGGACATAAAAGATCCCATGGCAATATTTTGAAGAAGAGCAGGGGAGTTCTCCCCGGTGTCCTGGCCAATATTTATCCCTCAACCAACATTACTAAAAAAAAACAGTTTGTCTGGTCATTATCACATTGCTGTTTGTGGGAGCTTGCTGTGCGCAAATTGGCTGCTGCGTTTCCTACATTACAACAGTGACTACACTTCGAAAAGTACTTCATGGGCTGTGAAGTGCTTTGGGACGTCCTGAGGTCATGAAAGGCGCTACAGAAATAATTTCTTTCTTTTTTCTTTCTTTCTCTCGTTCTTTCTCTCTCTCTTTCGTTTTCTCTCGTTCTTTCTCTTTCGTTCTCTCTCTCTCTCTCATTCTTTCTCTCTCTTTTTCTCTCTCTTTCTCTTTTTCTCTCTCTTTCTCTCTCGTTCTTTCTCTCTCTCTTTCTCTCGTTCTTTCTCTCTCTTTCGCTCTCGTTCTTTCTCTCTTTCTCTCTCTCTCTCGATCAAGCATGGGAAAGGTTCGAGCCTTCAGTCTCCCGCATGCTGCGAGTGAAGTGGGAGCTGCACCAAAGCGGGGAGGATTGAAGGACGGGCGAGGCGGGTTGAAGGAGGTGATGGGACGAGCGAAGGCGAGGGTGTCAGACTCACCGTTCGGGCAGCTCCTGGGCCGGGGTCGGGCTGGTCCCTTCACCAGGTCGGCCTTCATATGGGACTTCATGGCTCCCTGTCCTCTCTGAAGGGAGTCCAGTGTGTCGCTCACCGAGCCCACGACCTTAACCAAGTTGACCTGACTCTCCGAAAGCAGCTGTGGGGAAGAGAATTGGAATCCATCAACATCCTGGGGGGTCACCATTGACCAGAAACTTAACTGGACCAGCCACATAAATACTGTGGCAACAAGAGCAGGTCAGAGGCTGGGCATTCTGCAGTGAGTGTCTCACCTCCTGACTTCCCAAAGCCTTTCCACCATCTACAAGGCACAAGTCAGGAGTGTGATGGAATACTCTCCACTTGCCTGGATGAGTGCAGCTCCAACAACACTCAAGAAGCTCAACTTGATTGGCACCCCATCCACCACCTTAAACATTCACTCCCTCCACCACCGGCATACCGTGGCTGCAGTGTGTACTGTTAGATCCGTGGTCCAGTGGATAAATAATTACACGGATGCTGTACATAAACAAATAACAGGTCTTTACTGGAGGAGGGCAATCTCTAGACTGGAGTACAGAGGCATGCGCACAGCTTTATATACCGGTGTGGTTACTGCCGGTACTACAGTATACAGGAGCTGTAAAAAGTAGTTCTGACTTAAAGCACATACACTACAATTACCATCTGCAAAATGCACTGCAGCAACTCGCCAAGGCTTCTTTGGCAGCACCTCCCAAACCCGCGATCTCTACCACCTAGAAGGACAAGGGCAGCAGGCGCATGGGAACACCACCACCTCCAAGTTCTCCAAGTCACACACCATCCTGACTTGGAAATATATCGGCCGTTCCTTCATCGCCGTTGGGTCAAAATCCTGGAACTCCCTCCCTAACAGCACTGTGGGAGCACCTTCACCACACGGACTGCAGCGGTTGAAGAAGGCGGCTCACCACCACCTTCTCAAGGGCAATTAGGGATGGGCAATAAATACCGGCCTTGCTGGCGACGCCTGACATAAATTGTGCCATTCATGTAGAAAGGTTTTATGAAATATACTGGGCGGCCTGCTGGTGGCGCTGTCCAGGGAGAGTATAAATACTCGGGCACGGGCCCAGCTTGCTCAGGGACATTTTGTAAACAGGAACTAGTGAAGGATAACTAGACTTCCATGTTGTGAAACAGTCGATTAAAGCCTTGTTTAATACTTTGACCAAGTGCCTAGTAGTTTTCTTATGTCAATGCCCACATCCCATGAACGAATAATAAAAAAATAGGAACGTGTAGGGGTTGTCAATTCTGGTTGCGCCTATCATCACATGACCTTCTGACTCCAACCACCCCACCCCCACTCTCCCGCCATTGATTGCTCGACTCGTGCCACCCCGCCTTCTGCCGTCAATCAGAAAGCGAACGGACTCTTCAATACCCTTCCCCCCAAAACCCGATTCACCACCATTTCCGATGTTTTTATAACTAAGAACTTTTGCTGTACTGGGTCTGACGGAAGTGACTTTACTCCAACTTATATCCCTTTTAGATCGGTGAGAACTTACAACCATTGTTAGAAGGTTTGAGCAGCCTACTGCCATTAAAATTTCAAAGTAAATTTGAAATAAGCAGACAAATTATTTTATGCCCCTTGATTTTACTCCCGGTTGCTCACAGCTGTGACCTGAAGATTAATCTTCAAATACTGGGGCAGGACACTGGGGAGAACGTCTCTGCTCTTCTTCGAAATAATGGCCGTGGGATCTTTTATGTCCACCTGAGAGAGCAGTTTAACGTCTCATCTGAAAGGCGGCGCCTCTGACAGTGCAGTGCTCACTCAGTACTGCCCCTCTGACAGTGCAGCGCTCCCTCAGTAGTGCCCCCCGACAGTGCGGCACTCCCTCAGTACTGTCCCTCTGACAGTGCAGTACTCCCTCAGTACTGCCCCTCCGACAGTGCAGTGCTCCGTCAGTACTGCCCCTCTGACAGTGCAGTGCTCCCTCAGTACTGCCCCTCCGACAGTGCAGCGCTCCCTCAGTACTGCCCCTCCGACAGTGCGGCGCTCCCTCAGTACTGCCCCTCCGACAGTGCAGTGCTCCCTCAGTACTGCCCCTCCGACAGTGCAGCGCTCCCTCAGTACTGCCCCTCCGACAGTGCAGCGATCCCTCAGTACTGCCCCTCCGACAGTGTGGCGCTCCCTCAGTACTGCCCCTCCGACAGTGCAGTGCTCCCTCAGTACTGCCCCTCCGGCAGTGCGGCGCTCCCTCAGTACTGCCCCTCCGACAGTGCGGCACTCCCTCAGTACTGCCCCTCCGACAGTGCGGCGATCCCTCAGTACTGCCACTCCGACAGTGCGGCGCTCCCTCAGTTCTGCCCCTCCGACAGTGCGGCACTCCCTCAGTACTGCCCCTCCGACAGTGCGGCGCTCCCTCAGTACTGCCCCTCCAATAGTGCAGCGCTCCCTCAGTACTGCCCCTCTGACAGTGCAGCGCTCCCTCAGTACTGCCCCTCCGACAGTGCGGCACTCCCTCAGTACTGCCCCTCCGACAGTGCGGCGCTCCCTCAGTACTGCCCCTCCGACAGTGCAGCGCTCCCTCAGTACTGCCCCTCTGACAGTGCAGCACTCCCTCAGTACCGCCCCTCCGACAGTGCAGCACTCCCTCAGTACTGCCCCTCCGACAGTGCGGCACTCCCTCAGTACTGCCCCTCCGACAGTGCGGTGCTCCCTCAGTACCACCCCTCCGACAGTGCAGCACTCCCTCAGTACTGCACTGGGAGTGTCAGCCTTGATTTTTATGCTGAAGTCTCTGGAGTGGGACTTGAACCCACAACCTTCTGACTCAGAGGCGAGGGTGCGACCCACTGAATCACAGTTGTCTTCAACGGGAGAGAATATCGGGCGAGTTGTAAAACGGGCCACTGATCCTCTTGAAACCCTTGATTGAAACGTTGCCCTTCGAGCCAACAGTCAACCCTCCTGTGTTGCAGCTGCTGGTGTCTCCCAATGACGTGGTCATTGTAACCTCATTCTGCTCTGAAAGAGCCACTTGTTACTACTGTGAAAACGAGACCTTTCGTAAATACAGAAGGAGCCGTGGTGGAAAATCTTTCATCGAATCTTCCAGCACAGAAGGAGGCCATTCGGCCCATCGTGCCTGTGCCGGCTCTTTGGTCGAGCTCTCCAATTAGTCCCGCTCCCCCCTGCTCTTTCCCCACAGCCCTGCAAATTTCTCCCCTTCAAGTATTTCTCCAATTCCCCTTTTGAAAGTTACTATTGAATCTGCTTCCACCGCCCTTTCAGGCAGCGCATTCCAGATCACAACAACTCGCTGCGTAAAAACATTCTCCTCATCTCCCCTCTGGTTCTTTTGCCAATTATCTTAAATCTGTGTCCTCTGGTCACCGACCCTCCTGCCAGTTTCTCCTTATTTACTCATTGTGATTTTGAACGTCTCTATCAAATCACCTCTTAACCTTCTCTGCTCTAAGGAGAACACCCCCAGCTTCTGCTGGTCTCTGAGAAAAGCGATTAAAGGGATATCTCTGACTGTGATGTCGCAGCTGCCAAGGAACCTCTAAAGTGGGTAGCAATGTGTGTTAGTGTCAGGACTTTACTGCCTGACCTGACAGGCTTTAGGGTGAACTGAGCTTCCGAGGCCTCGTTCCCATGAACGGTCTGGATTCCGCCGCCTTACCTCGATTAACCGGCCTTGCTCGGACTGGAGCGAACTCAGTTCCTGGCTCAAGCCGCCCTGGCCCAGTTTCAATGCCTCGCAATCCTGCCTGAGCTGGGCCGTGCGGGCCGAGAGCCTGGACACCTGGCCCGCCATCGTGACCAGGAGCGCCCGGTCCTGCCCCTCGGACGCCTTCACCTCCTCCCCTCGGCTGGAGACGGCGGCGAGCAGCGACGACTGGAGGCCTTCCAGCCGGGACAGGTCGCTCTTGTAATCCGGGCAGTTGGGGTCGACGAAGATGCTGATCCTGGAGGTGTCGGCCTGGTCGATGGTGACCAGGGCCTGGGCCGTGTCCTGGTTGGCGCTGATGAGAGGCGGGGTCTCCGCAGCATGGTGGTAGTGGTTGAGGAAGAGGAGAGCTCCCGTTACCGCCACGGCCAGTAATACCGCCAGGAAGAGCAGGACCATACACAGCACGTAGCCACAGCTCAGCTTCTGCAACCAGGAGAGGATTCGATAAATTAGGCTTCTCATATTTAAACAACAACAACTTGCATTTCTATAGCACCTTTAATGTAGTGAAACATCCCAAGGCGCTTCACAGGAGCGATCATCAGACAAAATTTGACACCGAGCCACATAAGGAGACATTAGAACAGGTGACCAAAAGCTTGGTCAAAGAGGTCGGTTTTAAGGAGCGTCTTCAAGGAGGTGAGAGAGGCGGAGAGGTTTAGGGAGGGAATTCCAGAGCTTAGGGCCCAGGCAGCTGAAGGCACGGCCGCCAATGGTGGAGCAATGGAAATCGGGAGATGCACAAGAGGCCAGAATTGGAGGAATGCAGAGATCTCGGGGTGGCGGGGGGGGGTGGCGGCGGAGGGTTGTGAGGCTGGAGGAGATTACAGAGATAGCGAGGCTGTGGAGGGATTTGAAAACAAGAATGAGAATTATAAAATCGAGGCGTTGCTGAACCGGGAGCCAATGTAGGTCAGCGAGCACAGGGGTGATGGGTGAACGGGACTTGTTGTGAGTTAGGACACGGGCAGCCGAGTTTTGGATGACCTCAGATTTATAGAGGGTAGAAGATGGGAGGCCGGCCCGGAGTGCGTTGGAAAAGCGTGGCAGTGGGACTTTTATAGAAGACAGGATCATCATTGAGCCTGTGGAACATGGGAACAGGAGGAGGCCATTCAGCCCCTCGAGCCTGTTCCACCATTCAATTAGATCATGGCTGATCTGTATCTCAACTCCAGTTACCCACCTTGATTCCATAACCTTTAATACCCTTACCCAATTGTCCCCCCAGCCTCAACAGCTTTTTGGGGAAGAGAGTTTGATTTCCACCACCCTTTGTGTGAAGAAGTGCTTCCTGACATCACCCTTGTGTGACCTGGCTCTAATTTTAAGGTTATGGCCCCTTGTTCTGGACTCCCCCCACCAGAGGAAATAGTTTCTCTATCTACCCCATCAACTCCTTTAATCTTTAATCTGTTTTAGTGATGTTGGTTGAAGGATAAATATTGGGCCAGGACACTGGGGAGAACTCCCCTGCTCTTCTTCGAAATAATGGCCGTGGGATCTTTTTCGTCCACCTGAGAGAGCAGACGGGGCCTCGGTTTAACGTCTCATCCGAAAGATGGCACCTCCGACAGTGCTGCACTCCCTCAGCACTGCACTGGGAGTGTCAGCCTGGATTTTTGTGGTCAAGTCTCTGGAGTGGGGACTTGAACCCACAACCTTCTGACTCAGAGGCGAGAGAGAGAGAGAGAGAGAGAGTGCTACCCACTGAGCCAGGAAACAACGTCTGAGGAAGAATGTAGAGGTAGGATGAGGAGAGGGCAGGGCAGGCTATGAAGACAAACATGAGGATTTGGAAGTCGACACTGTGGGAGATAAGCTGCTGGTGGAGCTCGCTGTGGACAAGGGTGTGGGACTTTGTGCGGAGTTAGGATAAAATCTGCATGGGTTCGAGTCCGTGTAAGGTGGGGGTGGGGAGGAAGGCCAAGGAATTAAGCCTCGAAGCCTTGAGTGTCAACCAGTGGCTCAGTGTGTAGCACTCTTGAATCCAAAGGTTGTGGGTTCAAGTCCCACTCCAGAGACCTGAACACAAAATCCATGCCGACACTCCCAGTGGAGTGCTGCACTGTCAGAGGTACCGTCTTTCAGATGAAACATAGAAACATAGAAGATAGGAGCAGGAGTAGGCCATTCGGCCCTTCGAGCCTGCTCCGCCATTCAATGAGATCATGGCTGATCATCCAAATTCAGTACCCTGTCCCTGCCTTCTCCCCATATCCCTTGATCCCTTTAGCCTTAAGAAATATATCCAACTCTTTCTTGAATATACTTAATGAACTGGTCTCCACCGCCCTCTGTGGCAGAGAATTCCACAGGTTCACCACTCTCTGGGTGAAGAAATTCCTCCTCATTTCAGTCCTAAATGGCTTACCCCTTATCCTTAGACTATGACCCCTGGTTCTGGACTCCCCGGCCATCAGAAACATCCTTCCTGCATCTAGTCTGTCCAGGCCTGACAAAATTTTATAGGTTTCGATGAGATCCCCTCTCAATCTTCTAAACTCCAGTGAGTATAAGCCCAATCGACACAATCTCTCCTCGTACGTCATTCCTGCCATCCCAGGTATCAGCCTGGTGAATCTTCGCTGCACTCCTTCCATGGCAGGAACGTCCTTCCTCAGGTAAGGCGACCAAAACTGCACACAATACTCAAGATGTGGTCTCACCAAGGCCCTGTACAACTGCAGCAAGACATCCTTGTTCTTGTACTCGAACCCTCTTGCTATGAAGGCCAACATACCATTTGCCTTCTTAACCGCCTGCTGCACCTGCATGCTTACCTTCAGCGACTGGTGCACAAGAACACCCAGGTCTCTTTGCACCTCCCCTTCTCCCAATCTATTACCGTTCAAATAATAATCTGCCTTCCTGTTTTTGCCACCAAAGTGGATAGCCTCACATTTATCCACATTATAGTGCATCTGCCATGTTTCTGCCCAATCACCCAACCTGTCCAAATCGTACTGGAGTTTCACGACATCCTCCTCACAGCTTACCCTCCCACCCAGCTTTGTGTCGTCTGCAAATTTGGAGATATTACATCCACGTAAAAGATCCTATGGCACTATTTTGAAGAAGAGCAGGGGAGTTCTCCCCGGTGTCCTGAGGCTAGTCTTTATCCCTCGACTAACATAACTAAACCAGATGACCTGGTCATTATCACACTGCTGTTTGTGGGATCTTGCTGTGCCCAAATTGGCTGCTACGTTTCCTACACTACAACAGTGACTACACTTCAAAAAGTACTTCATTGGCTGTGAAGCGCTTTGGGACGTCCGGTGGTTGTGAAAGACGCTGGAGAACTGCAAGTCTTTCTTTTTTGAAGTGATGGAGGTGAGGAGGAGAAGCCCAAAGTCAACAATTATCTGAGCCTGTTCTTAGAAACCAAAGTCCCCAGTGGATTGAATGAGCTAATCTGATTCTACCATAAGCATTCCTTGTTGACTGAAGGCGCTTGAAAGTGCTTAATGCAAATTAAAATTTACTCAGCACCTAATGACTCAGAATGCAAATATATTATAAATGAAGCAGTGAGAGGGCTTATGTGGGGGATTTTGTTCTGTTTTTGATCTTGGTTTGCAGCTGAATTTAATGAGACATGGACCCTTGGTGGAGTTTACAGAATCATTTCTAAAGATCCCGGTCAGTGCCTTGGTGCAAACATCAGCTCTTCAGATAAACGTTTCCTCACAACTGCTGCACATCACACGTAGCTACAAGGAAGAAAGACTTGCATTTCTATTGCGCCTTTCACGACCACCGGACGTCCCAAAGCGCTTTACAGCCAATGAAGGACGTTTTTGAAGTGTAGTCACTGTTGTAATGTAGGAAACGCGGCAGCCAATTTGCGCACAGCAAGCTCCCACAAACAGCCATGAGTCAATGACCAGAGATTATCTTTTTTTTTTAGTGATGTTGGTTGAGGGAATCAACATTGGCCCCAGGACACCTTCTCACCCAGAGCCAGGAGTGCTACCACTTCAGCCGAGGCTGACGCACGGGGAGCACAGCATGCCTTTAAGGGGAAGCTAGATAAGCGCAGGAGGGAGAAAGGAACAGAAGGATATGTCGATGGGGGTGAGATGAAGAGGGGGCGGGAGGAGGCTGGTGTGGAGCGTCAACATCGACACGGACCAGTTGGGCCGAATGGCCTGTTTCTGTGCTGTACGTTCTCTGTAATGGAAGACCACCTTTTATGTGTGGGGGGCGGTGGGGGAGCCCTGACAGGAAAGAGCAACGTGTTAAACAAAATGGCCGCTCCCCACACTGTTAGATCCGAATCACTTCGAGCTTAGGGATCGCCAGCGCTGATTGGACGTATCCCAGGAGGTTTCATCACATGACCGCCCCACCCAATCAAACAGCCTTTTTTTTCCTCATTTCCAATATTTCTATATAACTAATAAACAGAAGTACTCAAAGAATATAATAACATAAGAAATAGGAGCAGGAGTCGGCCATTCGGCCCTTCGAACCTGTTCCGCCATTCATTAAGATCATAGCTGATCTTCGACCTCATCTCCACTTTCCTGCACTATCCCCATATCCCTTGGTTCCCTTAATATTCAAAAATCTATCGATCTCAGTCTTGAATATACTCAACGACAGCCTCCACAGCCCTCTGAGGTAGAGAATTCCAAAGATTCACCAGCCTCTGAGTGAAGAAATTCCTCCTCATCTCAGTCCTAAATGGCCAACCCCTTATTCTGAGACTGTGACCCCTGGTTCTAGACTCTCCAGCCAGGGGAAACACCCTCCCTGCATCTACCCTGTCAAGCCCTTAAGAATCTTATACGTTTCAATGAGATCACCTCTCATTCTCCTAAACTCCAGAGAGTACAGGCCCAATCTGTAAAGTCTGTGGGTTGTACAGTTAATAACGACACAGACTTCAGGAGTAACAAACAAACAGGTCTTTACTATTCAGAGGTCAGGGCGAATCTGCCCCAGTTATCCTGCCACAACACTTATATACTGGTGTGGTCACTGTCGGTATTACAGTATACAGAAGCCAAACAAATAGTGCCACACCTAAAGTAGTTCTCTTAAAGGTGAACGGTTACATTCAATAGTTCCCTTAAAGGTAGACGGGTACATACACTACAATCCTCCCTTTTTAGCTTATTACTTACAGAGTCCCCGTTAAACATACATATCTTCAACTTCATATAAAACAATTTACAGATATAATCTCGGTGGGAACAGTTCATAGATTCAGTCTCTGATCTTGACTCGTTCCGAACAGCATCTCTTTGGTGTAGCCGGTTCACATGGCTAGCGTGACTCCTCCATAGCCTTTTTCTTGACGTAACAGCTTGAACTTTCGTCCTGTTGAACCAGCAGTGTGGACTTTTACAACCAACTGGCTGTCTTGATAATTTCCGGTTTTTCAACTAATTTAGCTCCTTTCGTAGTGTCCCGCCTGAGATGGTAGAAGTGATAATATTTTAGACGGTTATTATCTTCTGCTTCTTCTTTTTCTTTTCTGCCTTTTTGAAACTCTCGGAGCTCCTTTCTCGGCTGCCAGCTGTAGCGCCACCAACTCTCTATGTTCCTTAGACCTTAAGTGCTTCATCCGGATTTCAGCACTTTGGGAGTTTTCATCACAAACTGAGCAGACCAGATCCTCGTAATATTCAGTGTCACTCAACAGGTCATGGTAATACTCGGGTTCGTCCTGAGTTAGGCCAGCGAGAGGGCCTTCTACTTCCTCCTTACCCATCTGGGCGTTAGCTGACTGTGGTTCCTTCCCTAGACATCTTTCTTGAAAAGACTTCTTCATGCATTCAATTTCGTCCCGCTCTTCCTGGGTTGTCTGCCATTCCTTCACTACTGACCTCATTTGTGAGTTCAATACCTTCCCTTCCATCGGGGATTGCGGTATCAGGCTATTTAATCCTTCTACTGAAGCAGCTGTTTCAACATTCTTCTGTTCACATTGACGTGATTCAACGAACTCTTCATAGAGTAAACTGTAACACAAAATCTGTGTTGCCACCTCAGTTATTTCCGTAACTTTTGGGAGCTCCGAATTCCTTCCCTTTGAAGATTGAAGCTCGTGTTCCCATTGTGGAGTCTTGTCTCTCAGCATGTGAAGGAGTTGGCTGACCGTTAACTCTTCCACGGGGACTCTGTGGATCAGAGTCTTCTCCATTTCATCCACCTTTCCCTCCAATGCTTTCACCTTCCTTTCCTCTTGTACTTTGGTTTCAAGCGCTCGAAGAAGTTGCGCCTTGATGCTCCCTAGCTCATGTTCAGGGCCCATTCTTACAGTCTCTGTGTTTCTTACAGTTTCCTTCCCTTCCACTGAAAGGATTCCCAGTTGACTCTGCTCTTCAAGTCGTTGAACCTCGGTCATTGCCGCCTCATATTTGTCTTGGGTTTCCTTCAATATTTTTATGAGTTCTTGGACATCTTGTCTTTCATGTTCTGCCATGTCTTTCACCTCTACATTCTCATCTATGGATGGAACTTCTACCGATGAGTCTGTCTTGGCCTTGAGCTCATCAAGAATTTCCTGCAGCCTTTGGACTTCTTGCTCATGTTCAACCTTTAGTTGTTCATATGCTTCTACTGAAACTAGCTTTTCGGAGGTTGCCGAGTTAATCCCCTCCAGAATTGTAGCCTGGGCCTGTTCATACTGTTCTTTCAACTTCTCACACTCTGCTTGTAAGGAGTCGTAGAGAAGAACTGGAATAAAATCCTGGCTTCCTGAAGATTCCTCTTCATTTGCTTCTTTCGCAATTTCCTGTTGGAGTTCAGCCAAGGCTGCTATGCTATCTGCCTCTCGAAGTCTCACTGCCATCAAATCTTCTTTATTCTTGCAGTCTATCTCAGCCATTTTCCGTTTACTTTCATTTAACTGAGTGAGTAGACCCTTATTCTGGGCTGAGAGATATTGCACCTTCTCATGTAGACCATAGCACTCCTTCTCTGTTCGACCTGGCTGGTTACTGCTGATTTGGTTCTGTGTTTCAAGTTCCAACATCCTTTGCTTAGCTTCTTTCAGTTTCGCCCCTATAAGCTCCTCTTGCAACATGGCCACATTATTCACATCAGGTAAAGAAGCGTTTCTCTTTTCCATGTCCAAGATTTTTTTCTGCATCTCTTTAAGTGCACACTGCGATTCAGCTTCTCTTAACCTTGCCTGCACTAGCTCCGTCTCCAATTGCAGAACAAAATCCTCAGTGTAGCGTGGTTTGCCTTTATGCTGTATCTCTAGATCATGCAAATATTCTAACTCCTGAACATCATAAGGGAGATGTGATCGGTAATTGGTCACGATGGCTCTATGGTCGCTCTCTGCTTGAGCCAGCAGGTTCTGTTGTCTTTCCAGACTCTCCCATTCGGTGTCATAGAACTTTTTCATTGTTTTCATCTCTTGTACGAGACGGTAACTTAATTGTTCTAATTGTTGTCGTACTTTGAAATAACGTTGAGTTCGAGCCCGGTGTTCCTCCGTAATGCATATGTCTGTAACTTGAACAGACTCAGAATTCTCTGTCTTTATGCACGCCATCGTTTTTCCAACCTTAGTCAGTGAGTTCATGTTAACCTTGTTTTTCATACGTGGGCTGGACTTATCGTCTTCCGGCTCAGAGTCTGAGCTGCTTGTCTGCACCGAGTCCTCACTCGTCATTGCTTGTAGGTAGTGCCATTCCATGTCTATTTTCTTAATCCACTCCCGTCCTAGAAGTGGTGGTCCTCCCTCAGGTAGTACGTACAAGTTCATTCTTGGGTGTACTTTACCCCTATCTCTCACCTTGACTCTTATTTTTCCCATGGGGTATACTTTATGCCCCGTGTATGTCTGCAATACGAACTTGGTATCTCTTAAGGGTATGTGTGGGAATAGCCGGTGGTAATCCCTTCGATTTATGACTGATACGGCTGATCCAGTGTCCAACTCCATTTTCACTTGGACTCCAGCTATTTTTAGCATGACCCAGATAGTTTGTAGGTCAGCTTCCTTACTCACATGGTGGATACTCAGACTACCCAGCTCCTGGCCGTTTGGATCTGAGTCTGGATTCTGTTCGTCTGAACTCTTCTCAGCCCCCTTGTATACCTTGTTGTACTTTTCTTGTGATGGCTTCCTTTGGTTGTTGGTCTTCTTCCCTGACCGGCATACCTTAGCGATGTGACCCAGTTTGCCACATTTCCTACATTCTTGGTTCTTAAACCAGCATTGATTCTGGTCGTGTGTTGTCTTCCCACAACGATAGCATTTTGTTGTACTCGAGGTAATTTGGTCCACCCCGAGTGCCGCCGCCTTTAGTTGCATTTCCGCCGTTCCTTTCGCTGCGGCTTCGTGTGATGCGGCTATAAGGACAGCCCTGTCAAGTGTAAGGTCGTTCTCTTCGAGTAGGCGCTTTTGCGTCCCTTCCTTGGACAATCCGCCTACGAACTTGTCTCGCAGTGCCTCTGTCAGATTCCCTCCGAACTGGCAGTATTTCGCTAGCCTACGCAGTTCGACCAAGTATTCTGCGTTGCTTTCGTCTTTCCGTTGCGTTCTTGCATAGAATTTGAATCGTTCAGCCAACATCAACGGTGTGGGGTTCAAGTGGTCCTTCAGAACAGCCACAATCTCTTCGAAAGACTGATCCGCCGGTTTAGCTGGTGCTAGTAAATCCTTCAAGAGCCCGTATGTCTTTGCGCCCATCGAGTTTAACAATGTTATCGCCTTGTCGTCTTCCTCTATTTTGTTGGCTTCACAATAGATCTTGATGCGTTCCACGTACGTGGCCCAGTCTTCTATCTCAGAATGAAAATCGTTACTATTCCCTCGCTTAGGCATCTTCCTTTCCTTGGAGCAGCACAGTATTTCTTTAAGTATTATTTATTATCTGTTTATTTCTAAAATGGCGGTTTTCCCGCGAAAATGGCGGTTTCCCGCTCTTCCCTTCTCTCTCTCTCTCTCTCTCTGCCCACTTCAATGGCAGTTAAGATGGCGGTTTTTCCCGCGAAAATGGCGGTTTCCCGCTCTTCCTTTCTCTCCCCGCCCACTTCAATGGCGGTTTCCCGCCTCTGTCGTCTTCTCCGCCTAATGGCGGCTTTCCGCGTTTCTTCCTGGTGGAAGGGGTACGCTTTCCCCACAGCGGACAGGTTCAGCCGCTGGGCTGGCTCTCGCACAGCTCCCCTTACTCGGCTCTGTCTTTTCCTCCCGCCCGCACGGCTCTACCGGCGCTGGGTACACCCCGTTAACGGAGGACAGTTCAGCCGCTGGACTGGCTCTCGCGCAGTCTCTCTCCCCTTGTTCGGCTGTGTCTCTCTCCCACTCCCGCACGTTCGGTTCTACCGGCTCTGGGTACCCCGTTGGTGGAGAACAGTTCAGCCGCTGGGCTGGCTCTCGCGCAGCCTCTTTTGCTCGGCTCTGCCTCTCCCACACGCTCGGTTTCAGCGCTCCGCGGCTTCGTCGCCGCCCGGATCTTTCCCGCCGATCGCGGTCCGGCTGTCACCCGACGCCGTTGGACCCGACTTCTGACCGGCTCCGCTCCCCCTCGACCGAGGTCGAGTGCTCTGCCCTTATCCTCCGGATACTTCTACACCTTCCCCTACTCACAGTCTCTTCGGCCGCCTTGTTCCCTGCTGATCGGCTCACTCCGCACCGTGGTAGAAGGGTAGTCAGTGCCTGTTGCAGACGGAAGCTTTTGTTGCTAAAGTCTTCCACCTTTCTCCTGCTGCAGCCTCGTGTTTTCTCCCAGCAGCACGACGAGGGCGGTTGCCTCTCTTCGACGCTCTTCTTGCTTTGGTAGTCTTGCCGCAGGGTACGATCGGACTCGTCGCCACTGTAAAGTCTGTGGGTTGTACAGTTAATAACGACACAGACTTCAGGAGTAACAAACAAACAGGTCTTTACTATTCAGAGGTCAGGGCGAATCTGCCCCAGTTATCCTGCCACAACACTTATATACTGGTGTGGTCACTGTCGGTATTACAGTTTACAGAAGCCAAACAAATAGTGCCACACCTAAAGTAGTTCTCTTAAAGGTGAACGGTTACATTCAATAGTTCCCTTAAAGGTAGACGGGTACATACACTACACAATCTACACAATCTCCGATCATAGGACAACCTTCTTGTCATAAATCTCATCATCGAGAAACTACCTATGAAATAACACTGGACGGCCAGCTGGTGGCGCCGTCCAAGGAGTATAAATACTCGGGCGTTGGCCCCAGCTTGCCAGGGACAGTTTGCAAAGACAAGGAGCCAGTGGATACAACTAGACTTCCATGTTCTGAAATAAGTTGATTAAAGCCTTGCTTTATGCTTAAACCAAGTGCGTAGTGAGTTTTATTACGTCACTTCTCATCCCAGGAATATGAATTATTTTTAATGGCCCCATGATTTATCTCCCGGGAGTTGCTCTCAGCAGTGACTGGGAGATTAATCTTCGGTTCCTGGAGACTCCAGGCCAATCCTGGAGGGTTGGCAACCCCTAGTCGAGTTGCAGCATCTGCCTGACGCTGATTATCCGGCTTAAAATAAAACAAAAATTCTATCGGGTGGTGCAGCAGCCATCTTTGTTTCTGCTTTGCTCCTGTGCGGAGTGTATTGCAATTAATATTTGGGTGTTGCGGCTGTCGCAAGATTAATTCCGGGCTGGTGTGATCCTGAAGTTCTGCTTCTGTGCTTGGGCTGGTTGGCTGGAGGAATGTCACATCCGTTTTTTTTTCTCTGACGTTGTTGTTAAGATCTCTGCTGAATTGCAAAGGTGGAAAACGTTATCGATTGATTTCGCAAGCAGGGAGAAGGCAGGATTTGAAAATTGCAAGCGAGGCGAATATTTCCGGCTGTTGGATTAGATTAATCGTTGCTACCTCGGGAGAGACGTGGGACGATCACGTGCGTCCTGCTCCAGTATCGGCCGGACTGGACTGAAAACCACAGGGGGAGCAACAGAGAAAGGGGGAATCATCATGAGGAATAAAAGGGTTAAATTATGAGGCCGGTTGCATAGACTAGGCTTGCATTCCCTTGAGTATAGAAGATTAATGGGTGATCAAATTACGGTGTTTAAGATGATTAATGGATTTGATTGGGTAGATCGAGAGAAACTATTTCCTCTGGTGTCCAGAACAAGGGGGCGTCACCTTAAAATTAGAGCCAGGCCATTCCGGGGTGATGTCAGGAAACACTTCTTCACACAAAGGGTAGTGGAAATCTGGAACTCTCTCCCCCAAAAAGCTGTTAAGACTGGGGGTCAATCTGATCATTTCAAAACTGAGATTGATAGACTTTTGTATGAAGGGTTACGGAACCAAGGCGGGTAAGATGGAGTTAAGATACAGATCAGCCATGATCTAATTGAATGGCGGAACAGGCTCGAGGGGCTGAATGGCCTCCTCCTGTTCCTGTGTTCCTCTGAATAGCGTGAAATAGCACGGGATATTGATGAATGGTGTGCGGCAGTTAGAATAGAATGGGTTGGTGTGGATGAGTGTAAATTAGTATCCCATAGTGTGGAATACTAAGGAGCAACAGGGAATAATGTGAAATAGCTGGGAATGCTATGGAATAGTGTGGGATAATATAGAGTGAAATAGTGTAGTGTAGTGTGGAATCACATGGAATCATGGTTACATTGAAGAAGAGTGTGAAATAGTGTAGAATGGCATGGAAATTGTGGAATAGTGAGATAGTATGGAATAGTGTAGAAGAGTGTGAAATAGCGTGGAATTGTACAAATTGGTGTTGAATAGTGAGTATTAGTGTGAAATAGTGAATATTGGTGTGAAATTGTGTGAAATAGTGAGTATTAGTGTGAAATAGTGAGTTTTATTGTGAAATAGTGTGAAATAGTGAGTATTACTGTGAAATAGGGTAAAATAGTGAGTATTAGGGTGAAATAGTGAGTATTAGTGTGAAATAGTGTGAAATAGTGAGTATTGGTGTGAAATAGTGAGTATTATCGTGAAATAGTGTGAAATAGTGAGTATTAGTGTGACATAGTGTGAAATAGTGAGTATTAGTGTGAAATAGTGAGTATTAGTGTGAAATAGTGTGTAATAGTGAGTATTAGTGTGACATAGTGTGAAATAGTGAGTATTAGTGCGAAATAGTGTGTAATAGTGAGTATTAGTGTGAAATAGTGAACATTGGTGTGGAATAGTGAGTATTAGTGTGAAATAGTGTGAAATAGTGAGTATTAGTGTGAAATAGTGAGTATTATTGTGAAATAGTGAGTATTAGTGTGACATAGTGTGAAATAGTGAGTATTATTGTGGAATAGTAAGTATTAGTGTGAAATAGTGAGTATTGGAGTGTAATAGTGAGTATTAGTGTGAAATAGTGAACATTGGTGTGAAATAGTGAGTATTAGTGTGAAATAGTGTGAAATAGTATTAGTGTGAAATAGTGAATATTGACGTGAAATTGTGAATATTGGTGTAAAATTGTGTAAAATTGTGAGTATTAATGTGATATAGTGTAAAATAGTGAACATTGGTGTGAAATAGTGAGTATTAGTGTGAAATAGTATTAGTATGAAATAGTGAATTTTGGCGTGAAATAGAATATTGGTGTAAAATTGTGAGTATTAGTGTGAAATAGTGTGAAGTAGTGAGTACTAGTGTGAAATAGTGTGAAACAGTGAGTATTAGAGTGTAATAGTGAGTATTAGTGTGAAATAGTGAACATTGGTGTGAAATAATGAGTATTAGTGTGAAATACTATTAGTGTGAAATAGTGAATATTGGTGTGAAATGGTGTAAAATAGTGAGTATTAGTGTGAAATAGTGAGTATTAGTGTGAAATAGTGTGAAATAGTGAGTATTATTGTGAAATTGTGTAAAATTGTGAGTATTAATGTGAAATAGTGTGAAATAGTGAGTATTAGTTGTGAAATAGTGAGTATTAGTATGAAATAGTGAATATTGGTGTGAAATAGTGAGTATTAGTGTGAAGTAGTGAGTATTAGCGTGAACTAGTGTGAAATAGTGAGTATTAGTGTGAAATGGTGAATATTGGTGTGAAATAGTGAGCATTAGTGTGAAATAGTAAGTATTAGAGTGTAATAGTGAATATTGGTGTGAAATAGTGAGTATGAGTGTGATATAGTGAGTATTAGTGTGAAATAGTGAATATTGGTGTGAAATAGTGAGTATTAGTGTGAGATAGTGTTATAAAGACAATCTCTACCTTAAACAATCAGGCAGATAAAAGTAAACAGTAAAAATCAGTGGTGCCACAATATATAATAAATTCTGGAAATATATACTTTAAAATATATAATAAAAATATAGATACTTGAAAAGGAGAAATTTGCAGGGTTGTGGGGAAAGAGAAGGGGGAGTGGGACTAGTTGGAGAGCTCTTTCAAAGAGCCGGCACAGGCACAATGGGCCGAATGGCCTCCTCCTGTGCTGCACGATGCTACAATACACGAGATGTTGGTGAGTACCTGAAAGAGAAACAGCGGCTCGAGTCATTCTTCGTTAGTCTCCACCCCTAACGCTAACCTTCCTTTCCCTCTTTCAGATGCTGTGTATTTCTTGCAGTTTCTGGTTTTTATCTCTAGCCTGTGCGGGGCGTCTTTTCAATGTAATCTTCGCTCTGCCTCTGGCGTAACCGATACTTTTATTCACCTGCGAGTTTGGTCAGACCGTTAATAAAGAAGTCTCGCAGACCGCGACAAAGCACGTCGTCCATTCAGCCCACTCCCCGTTCCCAGGTTACATATTTAAATCTGCGGGATAAAGTGCCTGAGAAAAGCAGAGATACTATCAGCCTTGCACAAGCAGACAAATGCAATGCCGCCTGGACGGGAGATGTAGCAACAAGGGAAGCAGTACCCCTTCAATCTTCCCTGTGCAACAGGAATTCGATATTACCCAGTCACTGCTCTCACACTAATGCGATGTATTATAGAGCAGAGAAGCTCCCAGCAAAGGGCAATTTCTCAGTATGTACAAGCCACCATCACAGTTTCTTTCTCTCACACAATCTGCTCAATGCTAATTTTATCCCCTTTCAATAAATTCAGTTACAGCAATTGCTTCTGGTCTCAGACTATAGTTCAGCTGTTCCTTGTTGCGAAAACGTCGCTGTTTTCTCCATGTTTCCCCGCAAAACAATAACTGAATTATAAAACGCGACGAGTGGTTCAAAGGATTATTTTAATCTTTGCTGTGTAGAAGAATTAACGCTGGTGCTTTCTTACTTTCCTGTGACTTTCTCGTCAGTGGCAGTAAGAAGGTTGTGGGGTTTGAGCCCCCATTCCAGAAACTTGAGCACAAAATCCAGGCACACTCCCAGTGCAGTACTGAGGGAGTGCCGCACTGTCAGAGGGGCAGTACTGAGGGAGTGCCGCACTGTCAGAGGGGCAGTACTGAGGGAGTGCCGCACTGTCAGAGGGGCAGTACTGAGGGAGTGCCGCACTGTCGGAGGGGCAGTACTGAGGGAGTGCTGCACTGTCAGAGGGTTAGTACTGAGGGAGTGCCGCACTGTCGGAGGGGCAGTACTGAGGGAGTGCCGCACTGTCGGAGGGGCAGTACTGAGGGAGTGCTGCACTGTCAGAGGGGCAGTACTGAGGGAGTGCTGCACTGTCAGAGGGTTAGTACTGAGGGAACGCCGCACTGTCAGAGGGGCAGTACTGAGGGAGTGCTGCACTGTCGGAGGGGCAGTAGAGGGAGTGCCGCACTGTCGGAGGGGCAGTACTGAGGGAGTGCTGCACTGTCAGAGGGGCAGTACTGAGGGAGTGCTGCACTGTCAGAGGGGTAGTACTGAGGGAACGCCGCACTGTCGGAGGGGCAGTACTGAGGGAGTGTTGCACTGTCGGAGGGGCAGTGCTGAGGGAGCGCTGTACTGTCGGAGGGGCAGTACTGAGGGAGCGCCGCACTGTCGGAGGGGCAGTACTGAGGGAGTGCTGCACTGTCAAAGGGGCAGTACTGAGGGAGTGCTGCACTGTCGGAGGGGCAGTACTGAGGGAGTGCCGCTCTGTCGGAGGGGCAGTACTGAGGGAGCGCCGCATTGTCGGAGGGGCAGTACTGAGGGAGCGCTGCACTGTCGGAGGGGCAGTACTGAGGGAGCGCCGCTCTGTTGGAGGGGCAGTACTGAGGGAGCGCCGCACTGTCGGAGGGGCAGTACTGAGGGAGTGCCGCTCTGTCGGAGGGGCAGTACTGAGGGAGTGCCGCTCTGTCGGAGGGGCAGTACTGAGGGAGCGCCGCATTGTCGGAGGGGCAGTACTGAGGGAGCGCCGCACTGTCGGAGGGGCAGTACTGAGGGAGTGCCGCTCTGTCGGAGGGGCAGTACTGAGGGAGCGCCGCATTGTCGGAGGGGCAGTACTGAGGGAGCGCCGCACTGTCGGAGGGGCAGTGCTGAGGGAGTGCCGCTCTGTTGGAGGGGCAGTACTGAGAGAGGGCTGCTCTGTCGGAGGGGCAGTACTGAGGGAGCGCTGCTCTGTCAGAGGGGCAGTACTGACGGAGTGCTGCTCTGTCGGAGGGGCAGTACTGAGGGAGCGCTGCTCTGTCGGAGGGGCCGTCTTTCAGATGAAACATTTAACTGAGGCCCCGTCTGCCCTCTCAGGTGGATCTGAAAGATCCCAGGGCACTATTTCAAAGAAGAGCAGGGGAGTTCTCCCCAGTGTCCAGACCAATATTTATCCCTCAATCAACATAACAAAATTAAACAGGTTATCCGGTCATTATCACATTGCTGTTTGTGGGAGCTTGCTGTGCACAAAATGGTTGCCACGTTTCCCACATTACAACAGTGACTACACTTCAAAAATACTTCAGTGGCTGTAAAGCACTTTGGGGACATCCGGTGCTATATAAATGCAAGTCTGTCTTTCTTTTTTTGTAAAAGAAAAGAAATGCTCCTGTTACCTGGACTTTCTGCTTTGGGCTGTCTTGCTGACCCCCATCCATACTCTTCCACCTGTCGTTCACCATACCCGGAGTCAGCAGGGACTGCGCCTAATTCTCCAAGAGGCTCCCGTCCTTTATCATTCCAGGCTCACCACAGCTTTTCTGCTCGGAGGAAAGGGAGAGAGAGGTAGCGAGAGAGACAGAGAGAGAGAGAGCGAGATAGAATGATGGAGGGATAGGGAGAGAGAGGGGGACAGAGAGATAGACAGAAAAATAGAGATAGGGAGAGAGGGGGTAGAGAGATAGATAGAGAGGTGGTTAGAGAGAGAGTGATAGACAGACTGATAAAGAGGGATATAGAGAGATAGACAGAGCGAGATAAAGATAGAGAGAGGGATATATAGACAGAGAAATAGAGTTAGGGAGCGAGAGAGAGAGAAGGGGATAGAGAGGTAGATAGAGATAGAGAGATATAGTTAGAGAGATAGACAGACAGAGAGAGATAAAGAGAGGGATTTAGAGAGAGATAGATAGACAGAGAGGGAGATGGAGAGAGAGAGAGATAGAGAGAGAGAGAGATAGAGAGAGAATGGTTTTAACGTACTTAGAGTGAGCAGCCTTCTTGTTGTTCAGGGTAAATAAATGCATAGTTGAAGAGGGTTTTTCGTTGGTGAGGGCATGTTCTAGAGGTGAGAAAGCAACTTAAGATGTCCACTTTCCTGCTTTCCGAAGCAGTTAGATGTGTTGGAAGGTTTGGGAGTCCTGATCGCAGCCTCACAGCATTCTGCACAATCCTCGCTGTCCTCTCAGCGGCTCATTTGATCAGCAGGTATTAAAAAAGATTGGATGTGCGAGGGGAGGGGGCGGTGGGGGGGGGGGGGGAGCTGAGCTGAGACACAGTGCGATCAGCAAGGCTCCCTGTCGAGAGACACAGCCTCCTGGGGGGGGGGGGGGGGGGAGACCTCAGTCACATCAGCTCCTGTCACCAAACCCCTTCTTGCTTCATGCCTGCATGGGCTCTGGCCGCTGCTCCCGCGCTCGCCCGCCACTGAAACGCAACAGTCCGGCTAGAAACAGGTCATCGGATAATGTAAGAGAAGAGGAAAAGCTGAAGGAATACAAACCAGGCGAGCTCTCCGTTTGTGTCTTATGTGAGCCGACAGCAAGTCCCTCTGGTGCAGTCAGCTGTGCGGAGGAGCAGAGCTGTATTTGCTTGTTAGCGTATTGCTTGTTGGGAATATTTAACCAGGGTAAACTCCCCGAGCTTTCAAAAAACCTGCCACGGCAGAGACAGAACACGTCTGGTACACTGACACACCTCCCAGCAAAGATTCATGGTGCGGGCAGATTCAAGGAATCACGACGCTAGGTGAAATAGATAAATCAAGCTGTTCGATATCACACACCAGGCTGGAATTATTTCATGCACCACATGCCTTCGTTTTATTTAAATTATTCATTCTCGGGATGTGGGCGCCGCTGGCATTTATTGCCCACACCTCGTTGCCCGGAGAAGGTGGTGGTGGTGCTGGTGGGTGGGCAGCGCTTTTGTACCAGGTTTGATGCCAACAGAGTGTCTCGCTGGGCCATTTCAGAGGGGCAGTTAAGGGTCAGCCACGCTGGTGTGGGACTGGAGTCAGCTCTAGCCCCAGACCCGGGTTAGGACGGCACATTTCCTTCCTTAGAGAAAGACTTAAAAAAAGAGACTTGCATTTTTCCAGCGCCTTTCACGACCACCGGACGTCCCAAAGCGCTTTACAGCCAATGAAGTACTTTTTGAAGTGTAGTCACTGTTGTAATGTAGGGAAACGCGGCAGCCAATTTGTGCACAGCAAGCTCCCACAAACAGCAATGTGATAATGACCAGATCATCTGTTTAATGCTGTTGGTTGAAGGATAAATATTGGCCCCAGGACACCTCCCCTGCTCGTCTTCAAAATAGTGGCCGTGGGATCTTTTACGTCCACCTGAGAGGACAGACGGGGCCTCGGTTTAACTTCTCATCTGAAAGACGGCACCTCCGACAGTGCAGCACTCCCTCAGTACTACACTGGGAGTGTCAGCCTGGATTATGGGGCTCAAGTCCCTGGAGTGGGACTTGAACCCACAGCCGCCTGACTCAGAGGCGAGAGCGCGACCCACTGAGTCACGGCTGACACTTTACTTATATGCGTTTATGTAAACGGTCTAATGCATTCTTTAAAATCGTGGACAGATTTGAAAACAAGGATGAGAATTTTAAAATCGAGGCGTTGCTGAACCAGGAGCCAGTGTAGGTCAGCGAGCACAGGGGTGATGGGTGAACGGGACTCGGTGTGAGTTAGGCCACGGGGCAGTGAGCACAGGGGGTGATGGGTGAACGGGACTCGGTGTGAGTTAGGTCACGGGGCAGTGAGCACAGGGGGTGATGGGTGAACGGGACTGGGTGTGAGTTAGGACACGGGGCAGTAAGCACAGGGGTGATGGGTGAACGGGACTGGGTGTGAGTTAGGACACGGGGCAGCGAGCACAGGGGTGATGGGTGAACGGGACTGGGTGTGAGTTAGGCCACGGGGCAGTGAGCACAGGGGTGATGGGTGAACGGGACTCGGTGTGAGTTAGGCCACGGGGCAGTGAGCACAGGGGTGATGGGTGAACGGGACTCGGTGTGAGTTAGGACACGGGGCAGTGAGCACAGGGGTGATGGGTGAACGGGACTCGGTGTGAGTTAGGACACGGGGCAGTGAGCACAGGGGGTGATGGGTGAACGGGACTCGGTGTGAGTTAGGACACGGGGCAGTGAGCACAGGGGGTGATGGGTGAACGGGACTGGGTGTGAGTTAGGACACGGGGCAGTGAGCACAGGGGGTGATGGGTGAATGGGACTCGGTGTGAGTTAGGACACGGGGCAGTGAGCACAGGGGGTGATGGGTGAACGGGACTCGGTGTGAGTTAGGCCACGGGGCAGCGAGCACAGGGGTGATGGGTGAACGGGACTCGGTGTGAGTTAGGACACGGGGCAGTGAGCACAGAGGGTGATGGGTGAACGGGACTCGGTGTGAGTTAGGACACGGGGCAGTGAGCACAGGGGGTGATGGGTGAACGGGACTCGGTGTGAGTTAGGACACGGGGCAGTGAGCACAGGGGGTGATGGGTGAACGGGACTCGGTGTGAGTTAGGCCACGGGGCAGTGAGCACAGGGGGTGATGGGTGAACGGGACTCGGTGTGAGTTAGGACACGGGGCAGCAGAGTTTGGGATGAGCTGAAGTTTACGGAGGGTGGAGAGTGGGAGGCCGGCCAGGTTTCAGGGGCAGATATGTGGTTTTCTGGTGAAATTCGGGTGGACAGAGGTGAAAACAATTTTTCTATCCAGTTAAGCAGCGCCTCGATTTCAAAATTCCTCCATGGCCTCGCCCCTCCCTATCTCTGTAATCTCCTTCAGCCCCACAACCCCCGAGATATCTGCGCTCCTCCAATTCTGCCCTCTTGAGCATCCCTGATTATAATCGCTCCACCATTGGTGGCCGTGCCTTCTGTTGCCTGGGCCCTAAGCTCTGGAATTCCCTCCCTAAACCTCTCCGCCTCGAATTTCTAAATTTGTCGATGACACCAAACTTGGGGGTGTGGCAAACAGTGATGATGATGCCAATCGGCAGGACATAGAAAGACTAGCAGAATGGGCAGACAAGTGGCAGATGGAATTTAATACAGAGAAGTGTGAGGTGATGCATTTTGGCAGAAGGAACAGGGAGAGGCAATATACACTTAATGGTACAGTTTGAAAGAGTGTGCAGGGACGGAGGGACCTGGGAGTTAATGTGCATAGGTCCCTGAGGTGGCGGGACATATTGAGAGAGTGGTTAGCAAAGCATATGGGATCTTGGGCTTCATAAATAGAGGTGTTGGGCTGGATTTTGTCAATGGAGTCAATGTCAGACGTGCTATCTGTCAAGACTTCTTGAAAGAAGAAATGACAGCGTTTGACAGCTCTGTGAAGATGGTAAGTGAACACTTTTTAAAACTTATCACTCACCTTGCATACTTACCACTCCACACTTGCACCCATCACTCACCTCTACACCTTACTTCCAGGTGCCTCCGACCAGCGCAGACCTCCTTCACGTCTCCTCCAGCCCGGCGGGGTTCTCTGAGGTCGGGAAGCCTTCGCCTGTGAAGGTAAAATGGCACTAATTCCTTTTTCTGCCTGTTAACTACCTGTTAACAGGCAGTTCAAAGGATTAAAAGCCTTTCCCGCCTCCAGGAGACGGGACCCGAAGCTGCACATCTTCCCGCCTCCTGGCAAAAGGGCATGGAGGCGGGATGGGGGCGGGTTTGCCATCTGCCCCCACTTTCTCCGATTTTCCGTGCTTTCCCACCTCCATGCCCGCCTCCTCGGGGCTTGGAAAATCCAGCCCATTGAGTTCAAAAGTAGAGAAGTTATGCTGAACCTTTATAAAGCGCGGGTTAGGCCACAACTGGAGTATTGCGTCCAGTTCTGGTCACCACACTTTAGGAAGGATGTGAAGACCATTGAGAGGGTGCAGAGGAGATTTACCAGGATGGTTCCGGGGATGGGGGAACCTTAGCTACAAGGACAGGTTGGAGAAGCCGGATTTGTTTTCATTAGAGCAAAGGAGGTTGGGGGGTGATTTGATCGAGGTGTACAAGATTATGAGGGGTTTGGATAGGCTAGACGGGGAAAGGCTGTTCTCACTAGTTGATGGTACAAGGACTAGGGGGACACAGATTTAAGGTTTTGGGCAAGAGATACAGGGGGGACGTGAGGAAAAACGTTTTCACGCAGCGAGTGGTGAGGACCTGGAACTCGCTGCCGACGGAAGTGGTGGAAGCGGAGACACTCAATGTTTTCAAGGGGAGACTGGATAGGCACTTGAGGGAAATAAACTTGCAGGTCTACGGGGATAGAGCGGGGGAATGGGACTGACTGGATCGCTCTACAGAGAGCCGGCACGGACTCGATGGGCCGAATGGCCTCCTTCTGTGCCGTTATGACTCTGTGACCGCTCTTTCCTCCATTAAGACGCTCCTTAAAACCAACCTCTTTGACCAAGCTTTTGGTCACCTGCCTTAATTTCTCCTTATGTGGCTCAGTGTCAAATTTTTTGTCTTTTAATACTCCTGTGCAGCGCCCTGGGACGTTTTACTACGTTAAAGGCGCTAAGTAAATGCAAGTTGTTGTTGTTGTTATTATCTGTTGCAAATACGTCTTGTCACAATCATACGTGTGCTGATACAGCACATTAAGTGGGTAATATTTGATGTCATTGTCTAGTAAAATGTAAGGACCCCAAATTGTAACTTGGCACGGGGACCTCGCAAGGCAAGTGCTCACCACTGGTTCTCAGCCTCCACCCCGATTCCTTTCTCCACCCTACATATCCTTCTATTCCTTTCTCCCTCATGTGTTTATCTAGTTTCCCCTTAAATGCATCTATACTATTCGCCTCAACCACTCCCTGTGGCAGAGAGTTCCACATTCTCACCTCTCTCTGGGTAAAGAAGTTTCTCCTGAATTCCCTATTGGATTTATTAGTGACTCTCTTATATTGATGGCCCCTAGTTCTGGTCTCGCCCACTAACATCTCTTGGAGAGTCCGGTTTAGGGGTCAACCCCCTCATTGAGGCAACAGCGCTAAAAACAGCCTTTCCCAAACCTGCCGGCCCATGAAATACATCAGGTCAAACCAACTACAACAACAACTTGCATTTATACTGCGCCTTTAACGGAGTAAAACGTCCCAAGATGCTTCACAGGAGCGATTATCAGACAAACAATTTGACACCGAGCCACATAAGGAGATATTAGGAGAGGTGACCAAAAGCTTGGTCAAAGAGGGAGGTTTTAAGGAGCGTCTTAAAAGAGGAGAGAGAGGCGGAGAGGTTTAGGGAGGGAATTCCAGAGCTTGGGGCCCAGGCAGCTGAACGCACGGCTGCCAATGGTGGAGCGATTAAAATCGGGGATGCACAAGAGGCCAGAATTGGAGGAGCGCAGAGATTGCGGGGGGTTATGGGGTTGGAGAGGGTTACAGAGATAGCGAGGGGGGCGAGGCCGTGGAGGGATTTGAACACCAGGGTGAACATTTTAAAATCTAAATGCCTCCCAGCTCCAACCCTTGCAGGGAGAACAAGAGAAATCAGGGTTAGGTTTTTCTCTGGCGTCAGACATGGACAGGAAAAAATTGGGCATTGTCCCATCCCAAGGGACTCCACACAATTCCTGGCTTGGAATGATCTCCTGGATCAGTTCTGCCGGATGCCAGATACGCCCACCCAAAACAGTGAGGGGTGGGCGGGGCCAGGGGGCATAACCAAATAGGGAGGGGTGGGTGGGGCCAGGGGAGAAACCAAATAGGGAGGGGTGACGCAGTGATTTACATCCGTCACATTTTCTGTCATTACCTCCATAGCAACACTGAGGTGCGTCCCCAGCCCTTCCAGTTTAGAAGAATGAGAGGGGATCTCATTGAAACTTATAAAATTCTAACAGGACTAGACAGACTAGATGCGGGGGAGCCCAGAACCAGGGGTCACAGTCTAAGGATAAGGGGTAAGCCATTTAGGACAGAGATGAGGAGGAATTTCTTCACCCAGAGAGTGGTGTACCTGTGGAATTCTCTACCACAAAAGGCAGTGGAGGCCAATTCATTAAATATATTCAAGAAGGAGTTAGATATATTTCTTAAGGCTAAAGGGATATGGGGAGAAAGCAGGGACAGGGTACTGAATTTGGATGATCAGCCATGATCTCGTTGAATGGCGGAACAGGCTCAAGGGGCCGAATGGCCTACTCCTGCTCCTATCTTCTATGTTTCTATGTTTCCGCCATTGTTACCACACCAATGCCCCTCTGGGGAAGCCCAGGAACTCCCAGGACGACCACCCCCCCCCCCCACCCCAGGAGAGGAAAATCGGGGCAAGGTTACGGGGTCAACCAAGTAAACTGTGAAATAAATGATCCTTTCATCGAATTACATAGAAAATACAGCACAGAAACAGGCCATTCAGCCCCAACGGTCCACGCCAGTGTTTATGCTCCACACCAGCCTCCTCCCTCCCCTCTTCATCTCCCCCCATCAGTGTAACCTTCTATTCCTTCCTCCCTCATGTGTTCATATGGCTTCCCCTGAAATGAGATTGTGCGGTTGTTATTTTTTGTGCAAGAACTGCGAGTGAGAGGATTCTGTGCAGCGAACATTCTGTGGGAAATAGTCAGAATGCTCTCAGAATCCTGGACGCATTCTCAGATTTACAGATTTAATTCTGAGGACGAGGAATTATTGACTAATGTCGGAATTATACATATAAATATAGAGATGAAAGTCAAATATTCATTTGGCTGTCAGATTTATTATAGCTGCAGGGCTCTTGGTGTGTCGAGTCCTCGGACTCCACATAAAATCTTAAAATGGAAAGGCAGTGTCTGTGCCTTTTCACTGGCAGTGACAATGTTTTCAGGCCAGTGTAGATTTATCAGTCACTCTCTTCCTGTACCTACAATGGTAGAATATATTTGAATACATCCTGCCAACGTTGCCTCTTATTTTGTTTGTGGTGGGCGGTCCCTGGAAGTGTCTGTGCAGCTCGTTCAAAATTTTCATGTCTGCGCGGTTTCTCCCGTATCAAAGCCGGTGAGCGGCCTGAGCGTAATCTCCATAACGCTGCACTGCCGCGCGGCTTAGTGTCAGCCGTGGCTCAGTGGGTAGCGCACTCGCTTCTGAGTCAGAAGGTTGTGGGTTCGAGTCCCACTCCAGAGACTGGAGCGCAAAAATCTAGGCTGACACTCCCAGTGCAGTGCTGAGGGAGCACTGCACTGTCGGAGGGGCAGTACTGAGGGAGCACTGCACTGTCGGAGGGGCAGTACTGAGGGAGCACTGCACTGTCGGAGGGGCAGTACTGAGGGAGCACTGCACTGTCGGAGGGGCGGTACTGAGGGAGTGCCGCACTGTCAGAGGGGCGGTACTGAGGGAGCACTGCACTGTCAGAGGGGCAGTACTGAGGGAGCACTGCACTGTCGGAGGGGCGGTACTGAGGGAGTGCCGCACTGTCGGAGGGGCAGTGCTGAGGGAGCGCCGCACTGTCGGAGGGGCAGTACTGAGGGAGCGCCGCACTGTCGGAGGGGCAGTACTGAGGGAGTGCCGCACTGTCGGAGGGGCAGTACTGAGGGAGCGCCGCACTGTCGGAGGGGCAGTACTGAGGGAGCGCCGCACTGTCGGAGGGGCAGTACTGAGGGAGCGCCGCACTGTCGGAGGGTCAGTACTGAGGGAGGCCGCACTGTCGGAGGGGCAGTGCTGAGGGAGCGCCGCACTGTCGGAGGGGCAGTACTGAGGGAGGGGCAGTACTGAGGGAGCGCCGCACTGTCGGAGGGGCATTACTGAGGGAGCGCCGCACTGTCGGAGGGGCAGTACTGAGGGAGGGGCAGTACTGAGGGAGCGCCGCACTGTCGGAGGGGCATTACTGAGGGAGCGCCGCACTGTCGGAGGGGCAGTACTGAGGGAGTGCTGCACTGTCTTGCAGATGGGATGTTAAACCGAGGCCTCGTCTGCTCTCTCAGGTGGATGTAAAAGATCCCGCTGCACTATTTTGAAGAAGAGCAGGGGAGTTATCCCCGGTGTCCTGGGGCCAATATTTATCCCTCAACCAATATAACAAAAAAACAGATGATCTGGTCATTACCACATTGCTGTTTGTGGGAGCTTGCTGTGCGCAAATTGGCTGCTGCGTTTCCCACATTACAACAGCGACTACACTTCAAAAGTACTTCATTGGCTGTAAAGCACTTTGAGACGCCCGGTGGTTGTGAAAGGCGCTAGAGAAATGCAAGTCTTTCTTCTTAGTGGGAATGTTGCACCCTGCCACCTTGTGTCTATCTGCACTCCCTCCCTCAAATCCACGTCACCCCTCCCAACATCTCCTTCGGTGTCTGATCACATTTCTGTGCAGCACCTATTGGGCGGTTTTCTGCATTAAAGGCGCTATATAAATGCAGACAGGAGGGAAAATGGAAAAGAGAAGGGTGGGAAGCGGCTTGTGGGGAGTATAAGCACCAGCATGAACCAGTTGGGCCGAATGGCCTATCTCGCTGTTGTGTAATTGCAAGAGGCACAAGCACACAATCTTTTACCTCCACCCGAGAGGGCAGACGAGGCTCATGCTGAAAGACGGTACCTCCGACAGTGCAGCACTCCCTCAGTGCGGCGTGCTACACTGGGAGTGTCAGCCTGGATTACATGCTCGAGTTGTTGAGGTGGAGATTGAACCCACAACCTTCACAAACTCAGAGACAGGCATGTTACGCAGCGAGCCACGGTCGACACGCCGTATAAAGCACTGTATCCTCAGACATAGCATGAGCATTGCCACAGCTGGTTCACTCATCTCTTACGTCGGACGTGAATTTTGTTTTTAATAAAGTTGGTTTCTGCAATGTGATTGAGGTGGTGTTCAATTGACCCCATTGCTGGAATATAACTTGATGGCTTCCAGTTGTGAATGTGGATCAGGTTTGTATCGCTTTGAAGCTAATTACAATTCCGATCAGTGCATGTTTTGTCATAACTCTGGTCCCAGACCAATTTAAACATTTCTCAAAGCGAAAACATGGTGTGAAGAACATTCAACGGCATAAAATATTTACTGAGCATCTGCCGTCACTCGACATTGTACCTGGCTGGCAATTAGCTGTGACTCTGAGACGTGTTAGTGGGGCGGACAGGTGAAGGTACTGGATCACGCTGAGCGGGGAAAGGACCACACCTGCGCTCACGCTGCTCACACTGCTTTAAGGGCCGCGGGCTGGCGACATACAGCTCTGCGATGTGGAGATGTTTGGCCTCCACGTGGGAGAAAATTGCGGAAGCTGTTCAAATGCTTGTGTTTCATTTCTGAAATAGAAATGTTCCACCGTGAGGTGAAGAACCCCCGACAGAACGCAGTGGCCAATGCTGCCGGGTCATCGGTCTTTCCGCAACACTCGTCACTCTACAAAAATGTCACACTCCATAGGTCACACTCCCCCAACCTTCAACCAATGTCACTATAACAGACTATCTGGTCATTTATCCCATTGCTGTTTGTGGGAACTTGCTGTGCGCAATTTGGCTGGCGCGTTTCCTACATTGCAACAGTGATCAGACTGCAAAGGTTGGCTGCCATTGGCTGTGAAGGTCTTTGGGACGTTCTGAGGTCACGAAAGGTGCTATATAAATGCAAGTTCTTTCTTCCTTCCTATCTTCCTCTCTTTCGCCACCAGAAGTAGCCGAGCGGATGCTTTAAAGAGCCAGGCCAGGTTGGCAGCCAATCATTGACTCTGTACACTAGCCTCCCTGAGCACTGCCACGGGTGGTCAGTTGATATCTATCAAATCTTTGAGACCTGTCCATCAGATTCCAGCAGGTAGACTTTCTTACAAACACATCTGGTGCAGGCCCATGAACATTGTAACCAGGGACATACCAGGTTAAAGAGAGCAGCACCTTAGCGGCAGCATAATACATTGCGGGTAGAGTGTTGCATTTCCCATAAAACTGACCGACCGTGAGCAACACGATGGGAGAGCCGCTAGCCTATATAACTGCTGTCCGAATGCAAGTCAGAAAGTAGATGGAAGCTTGAGGTCAGCTGTGGCTCAGTGGGGCAGCACTCTCGCCCTACTGAGTCAACAGGTTGTGGGCTCAAGTCTCATTCCAGGGACTTGATGCACAAGATCTAGACTGACACTCCCAGTGCAGCACTGAGGGAGCACCGCATTGTTGGAGGGGCAGTACTGAGGGAATGCTGCACTGTCGGAGAGGCAGTACTGAGGGAGCGCTGCACTGTCGGAGAGGCAGTGCTGAGGGAGCGCCGCACTGTCGGAGAGGCAGTACTGAGGGAGCGCTGCACTGTCGGAGAGGCAGTACTGAGGGAATGCCGCACTGTCGGAGAGGCAGTACTGAGGGAACGCCGCACTGTCGGAGAGGCAGTACTGAGGGAATGCCGCACTGTCGGAGAGGCAGTACTGAGGGAATGCCGCACTGTCGGAGAGGCAGTACTGAGGGAATGCCGCACTGTCGGAGAGGCAGTACTGAGGGAACGCCGCACTGTCGGAGAGGCAGTACTGAGGGAACGCCGCACTGTCGGAGAGGCAGTACTGAGGGAACGCCGCACTGTCGGAGAGGCAGTACTGAGGGAACGCCGCACTGTCGGAGAGGCAGTACTGAGGGAATGCCGCACTGTCGGAGAGGCAGTACTGAGGGAGCGCTGCACTGTCGGAGAGGCAGTACTGAGGGAGCGCCGCACTGTCGGAGAGGCAGTACTGAGGGAATGCCGCACTGTCGGAGGGGCAGTACTGAGGGAGTGCTGCACTGTCGGAGAGGCAGTACTGAGGGAGCGCCGCACTGTCGGAGAGGCAGTACTGAGGGAGCGCCGCACTGTCGGAGGGGCAGTACTGAGGGAACGCCGCACTGTCAGAGAGGCAGTACTGAGGGAATGCTGCACTGTCGGAGAGGCAGTACTGAGGGAGTGCTGCACTGTCGGAGAGGCAGTACTGAGGGAATGCTGCACTGTCGGAGAGGCAGTACTGAGGGAACGCCAAACTGTCGGAGGGGCAGTACTGAGGGGGCGCTGCACTGTCGGAGGGGCAGTACTGAGGGAGCGCTGCACTGTCGGAGGTGCCGCCTTTCGGAGGAAATGTTAAACCGACATAACAACAGAAAATGCTGGAAATACTCAGCAGGCCAGATCCCATGGCAACATTTCGAAGAAGAGCAGAGGATTCATCCCTCAACCAACATCACTAAATCTGGTCATTATCACATTGCTGTTTGTGGGAGCTTGCTGTGCACAATTTTTTTTTTTCATTCTTGGGATGTAGACATTGCCGGCAAGGCCGGCATTTATTGACCATCCCTGATTGCCCTTGAGAAAGTGGTGGTGAGCTGCTTTCTTGAATACAACCGAGTGGCTCGCTAGGCCATTTCAGAGGGCAGTTAAGAGTCAACCACATTACTGTCGGTCTGGAGTCACATACAGACCAGACCGGAGTGATCACTGTGCCTAAGGTGGAGCTGGTGGGGGAGGCACGGGACCAGCTACACAACACCTTTATCTGTAAAACTTATAGTTGCCGGGAAAGGACGGCAGATTTCCTTTCCTGAAGGACATTAGAGTCATGGGGGAAAAATTCGGTTGATTTGCGCCTCCCATTAGTGCCCTAAGATGGCGCTAACGGAGCGCAAAACAACCAGCGCCCGGGCGCGGCTCCGCTAACGCCCCCTGTGAAATTCAGCGGGAGGTTAGTGACTGTTAGCGCCCCACGGCGATGACATCATCACTGTGCGCAGAGTCCCACTCGCGCCCCAGCCGCGATCTTCGGCAGCGCCCCGACTTACCGCCGGACGCTAAGTCCGACAGGGTGAAGGGGGCCTACCTGCGGCCGGGGCGGCGCTAATTAAAGGCGAGGTGCCGGGCGGCCATTTTTGTTGCTGGCCGCCTGCCCCCATTGCTGTCCCTGGCCTCCTGACCAGCCCCACCCCGCGGAGTGCCGGCTGCGCTCCGTGAGTCCGGCACTTCTCTTGAGTGCCGGGCTCTTTTTCCGGCACTCCGGTCCCTGGTGGCCCAGCTGGGCCCCGGGTCACGCTGCGTTAGGCCCCTCCCCTTTAATAAGGGGAGGAAGGCCTGCAGTACCGCAGCGCGACACGTGGCGCTGCTGCACGTAGCGCTGCGATATTCACTCGCAGCGCCCCAAGAGGGAGGCGGGGCGCTTCCAGTAGCACCCCGCCTCCCTCTTGGTGCGCTACCGGTGAATTTTGGGCGCGGGGGCGCTAAAAATAGCACCTTGGCAAAATTAGTGCCCCAATTTTGCCCCCACAGAAGGAAGCCATTCGGCCCATTGAGTCCATGCCGTGTGCACATCAGTGAACCAGATGGTTTTTTTTGACAATCTGGTAGATTCATGATCATCATTATTGACACTAGCTTTTTATTTTATTCCAGATTTATTTAATTAACTGAATTTAAATTCCCCAACTGCTACAGTGGGATTTGAAGTCATGGTCCTTGGATCATTAGACCAGGCCTTTGAATTACTAGTCCAGTAACATAACCACGATGCTACCGTACCCGCAGCTACCGCCTTTCCCACATTACAACAGTGACTACGCTTCAAAAAATACTTCACTGGCTGTAAAGCACTGTGGGCCGTCCTGAGGTGGTGAGAGGCGCTATAGAAATGCAAGTCTTTCTATTTCTGTAACTATATCTACTCAACTGTAATTTAGAGAGATACACCCGTCAATAAATAAATCTGATTATTTAACGTGTTCCGAAGGCAGCATGTACTCTCCACGGAGCAGAACATTGACGAGTTCTGCATGGAGCCAGCAAACTCTTCAAGCGCTTTCATAGATTGATGGTCACACGTCTAATCCTTAATTCTCGATTGTAGTCCAATTAAGTGCCAGGTGCGCAGTGGGTTCTGGAGCTCCTTAGTCCAATAATCAATTTAACTCGTCTTAATCCTTACTCCCTTGCACGTGCTGTGCATTCCCAGCTTATTCCTGTCCTGTCCTGTTAGCGGGCCAGCACGGCGCGTGCAGAATTTGGGAGAGCGAGATATTTACTCCAGCGCTAATTCCCTGGGACAGCCCTACGAGGCCGTTCGGTTTTATTACCATCGCACTGCCGTTTAGTAACGTTAGTGCGATGGCTCGTCTCAGTAATGCTGGGCGGCAGCCGTCAGCTCTCATTTTCAAACCCTCCCATTCGCAGCAAGGAAGCTTTTATTCGGGCTGCTCACTGTGGGATAGGGCAGGACCGTCACTGTTTTGCTGCAGCCTCCTGAGTCTGATGTCACTGTCGGAAATGGCACCGGGCCAATGAAGTTCTGGAATTCTCTCCCTCAGCTGATGCCGAACTTAGATAAGGTGGCCTCGAAGCAGGAAGTTCGGAGTCGTGCTCCCCAGATTCTGGGCCTAGAGCGGCCTAATACCACGGCTCGTACCTGTGACGATTTTCAGCAAGATTTCCGACCACGCCTCGATTTTAAAATTCTCATCCTGGTGTTCAAATCCCTCCATGGCCCTCGCGCCCCCCCCCCCCATCTCTGTAATCTCCTCCAGCCCCTACAACCCCCTGAGATCTCTGCGCTCCTCTAATTCTGGACTCTTGAGCATCCCCCGATTTTAATCGCTCCACCATTGGTGGCCGTGCCTTCAGCTGCCTGGGCCCCGAGCTCTGGAATTCCCTCCCTAAACCTCTCCGCCTCTCTCTCCTACTTTAAGACGCTCCTTAAAACCTCCCTCTTTCAGCAACCTTCAGGTCACCTGTCCTACTATCTCCTTATGTGGCTCGGTGTCAAATTTTGTTTGATAATCGCTCCTGTGAAGCGCCCTGGGACGTTTTACTGTGTTACAGGCGCTACATAAATGCAAGTTGTTGTTGTAGTTGGTTTGACCTGATGTATTTCATGGGCCGGCAGGTTTGGAAAAGGCTGTTCTTAGCGCTGTTGCCTCAGTGAGGGGGTTGACCCCTAAACCAGACTCTAAGAGTTGTTAGTGGGTGAGACCAGAACTAGAGGCCATCAATATAAGAGAGTCACTAATAAATCCAACAGGGAATTCAGGAGAAACTTCTTTACCCAGAGAGTGGTGAGAATATGGAACTCGCTACCACAGAGAGTGGTTGAAGCGAATGTAGCACAGGTGCATTTAAAGGGAAGCTGGATAAACACACAAGGGAGAAAGGAATAGAAGGATATGCTGATAGGGTGAGATGAAGAAGGGTGGGAGGAGGCTCGTGTGGAGCATAAACACCGGCATGGACCAGGTGGGCCGAATGGCCTGTTTCTGTGCTGTAAACACTGTGTATCTTTGTAGTGTCAGCAATGCGAGTTATCTGCATATTATTGGAAACAGAGATCTAAATGCTGTGGTCTTGGCTTCTTGCCCTCCCGCTCTTGAGGGTGTCCATTGGTGGGGGGCGGGGGAGGGCGGGAGGAGAACGTGACCTCCAGCTGTCACGGAGATGACCTCTGACACCAGCCACATTTCCGGTCTCAGGGTCATTATCATGTCGGAGGGGGGCTTCTTAACCTCCCAGGACCAGGGGATAGCTGGTGACCTCTGTACGGCCTAAAAAATGGCCTTTCATTTCCACTCTTCTTCCTGGGTCAGCAGGCCCATCGCACAGGTCCTGGCTTCAGGTAGAATGTTCCTCCCACTTCCACCGACCACTGAATGCTGGATGGAGCCCTGGTCAGACCCCAACCTGGAGTAACTGTAATAACAACAGAAAACGCAGGGAAATCTCAGCAGGCCAGGGCAGCATCCGTGGAGAGAGGAACGGAGTCAACGTTTCAGGTCGAAGACCCTTCGCCAGAACTGGAAAAAAGCAGGAAATGGAACAGGTTTAGGGGCTGGGAAAAGGGGGAGGGGATGAAAGAACAAAAGGGAAGGTCAGTGATAGGATAGAAAGCAAGAGAGATTGAGAGACATTAAAAGATATTCAAGGCGAGAGGAGGTGGTAATGGGGCAGGTTAAGAAACAAAGGATGGCTCGAGATGGGGTGTGAATTGCGCTGGCAGAATGAAGGACAGCTGCCATGTGGGAGGGAAGAAGAAGAAAAAAAGAAGAAAATATATATATGTGATAGGGGCCGAGGTTATGATCTGAAATTGTTGAACTCTATGTTGAGTCCAGAGGGCTGTAGAGTGCCTAATCGAAAGATGAGGTGCTGTTCCTCGAGTTTACGTTGAGCTTCCGTGGAACAATGCAAGAGGCCGAGGACAGTGAGGTCTGAGTGGGAATGGGGCGGTGAATTAAAGTGACAGGCGATCGGAAGATCAGGGTCACACTTACGGACTGAATGGAGGTGTTCCGCAAAGCGGTCGCCCAATCTGCGTTTGGTCTCCCCTGGAGTAACTGTGTACAGTTCTGGGCCCCGCCCCTCAGGAAGGATATACCGGCCTTGGAGGG
>NC_141009.1:7217446-7309946 GCF_052327205.1 Somniosus microcephalus
TTGTTTGAATTTTCCGCAGAGGATCAGCCAGTTTCAATTTCCCCATTGGAATCAGGAAGCTGTTGCGACTGTGGAGATTGATAAGACTACAGATCTTGTTACTCTCTCGCTCAACGGAACATTCAGTGTGATGCTCGTCTGTTTGTACAGCGACTGATCCCCTGCAAGCTTCTGTTTGTGAACATTAACTTTTTGGTGTTTAATAAACTACCGCCCTCTCTGAGCAGCTGAATCCCGCTCGATTCTGGATTCCCATCAGCTGCACCTAAACAGGATCCTGCACCCTGTGATGAAATATTTCCATTCATCACTGCCTGTGACTGAGATCGGTTTCAGTGTCATTTCCCTTCCCCCAGACCTCATTGTATTGTGTACTGGAATGTGCTGTATTGTATACTGGAATGTGCTGTGTGTAGGGCTCCGCCCATACCTGGCCCCATTTGTAAGCTAGCTTTCAGTCTAGCCCCAGTCTCCAGAAGGACGACATCTCTCTCGCTTACGTGTTTCGTTCTAAGTTAATAAAAGCCTTGTTTTGTTCTGCTACCTTCGAGTCTCGGAATTATTGAGGCACATCACACCCCACAATTCTTTTGGAATTCTCTGCCCCAGAGGGCTGTGGAGGCTCAGTCGTTGAGTATATTCAAGACTGAGATCGATAGTTTTTTGGGCACTAGGGAATCAAAGGATATGGTGGCGTCCTCTGCCCATGGAAACAGTTTCTCCGTATTTACTCGATCAAAAACCACTCATTATTTTGAATTCTAAAGAAATGATTTTTTAAATTCGCTCACGGGATGTGGGCGTTGCTGGCAAGGCCAGCATTTATTGCCCATCCCTAACTGCTCTTTGAGAAGGTGGTGGTGAGCCGCTTTCTTGAAACGCTGCAGTCCGTGTGGCGATACCGCTTTGAAGTGGTTTGGTATAACTGAGTGGCTCGCTGGGCCATTTCAGAGGGCAGTTAAGAGTCGACCACATTGCTGTGGGTCTGGAGTTACAGACTGGGTAAGGAGGGCAGATTTCCTTCTCTAAAGAACATTAGTGAACCAGATGGGTTTTCATTGACAATCTGGTCGTTTCATGGTTACCATTTCCACCCCATGTTTATTTAATTGAATTTAAATTCCCCAGCTGCTGTGGTGAGACTGGAACTCACATCTCCAGGATCATTAGTCTAGACTGCACTAGATTACTAGTCCAGTAACATAACCACTATGCTACCGTTCCCCAAGCCTTTACTTTGACGATAATTAACCAAATTAAGGCCCAAGGTTTTGGCCTGAGCGGCTAGGCCGGGTTTCTTGATCCCTGCTTACTGATGGCGACGGCGGCCTCTTTGTTCATGGTGTACGGAAGTCTGATCACCAGATCTTCCCCAGCATCATAGCTCTGTAGTATTTCCTTTCCCAGGTCAGCGTCTGTCAGCTTAAGATCCTCACGTGTGTCATGGTTATTGCTCGAAGGAGAACAACCCCAGCTTCTCCAGGCTCTCCACAATACTGAAGTCTCTCATCCCTTGGACCATTCTAGTAACCGAACTCAAATCCTACCTTCTTCACTAACCATTTCTGCAATTGTATTTATTGTGACCAAATAGCCCCTCCTTATATACCATGTCTATATTCAGGTCATTCCATACAGACCCCCCGCCTTCTTGTAGTACAGTCCTTCTAAGATTTCCGACCTGTAGGTTAACCCTTTCTCCACTGTTTTCGTTTTTGTGTTCTCTCTCAGACTAGCCCGCTATTCCCTTGAGTATGGAAGATTAAGGGGTGATATAATTGAGGCGTTTAAGATGATTAAAGGAGTTGATAGGGTAGATGGAGAGGAACCCAGGGGAGTCCAGAACAAGGGGACATAACCTTAAATTTAGAGCCAGGCCATTCATCGAGTCATAACGGCACAGAAGGAGGCCATTCGGCCCATTGAGTCCGTGCCGGCTCTCTGAAGATCAATCCAGTCAGTCCCATTCCCCCGCTCTATCCCCGTGCCCTGCAAGTTTATTTCCCTCAAGTGCCTATCCAGTCTCCCCTTGAAAACATTGAGTGTCTCCGCTTCCACCACTTCCATCAGCAGCGAGTTCCAGGTCTTCACCACTCGCTGCGTAAAAAAGGTTTTCCTCACATCCCCCCTGTATCTCTTGCCCAAAACCTTAAATCTGTGTCCCCTAGTCCTTGTACCATCAACTAGTGGGAACAACCTTTCCCCGTCTAGCCTATCCAAACCCGTCATAATCTTGTACACCTCCATCAAATCACCCCTCAGCCTCCTTTGCTCTAATGAAAACAAATCCGGCTTCTCCAGCCTGTCCTTGTAACTAAGATCCCCCATCCCCGGAACCATTCTGGTCAATCTCCTCTGCACCCTCTCAAGGGCCTTCACATCCTTCCAAAAGTGTGGTGACCAGAACTGGACGCAATACTCCAGTTGTGGCCTAACAAGCGCTTTATAAAGGTTCAGCATAACTTCTCTACTTTTGTACTCAATACCTCTATTTATGAAGCCCAAGATCCCATATGCTTTGCTAACCACTCTCTCAATATGTCCTGCCACCTTCAGGGACCTATGCACATTAACTCCCAGGTCCCTCTGTCTCTGGACACTCTTTAAAACTGTGCCATTAAGTGTATATTGCCTCTCCCTGTTCCTTCTGCCAAAATGCATCACCTCACACTTCTCTGTATTAAATTCCATCTGCCACTTGTCTGCCCATTCTGCTAGCCTTTCTATGTCCTGTTGCAATCGATTGGTATCACCCTCACTATTTGCCACACCCCCAAGTTTGGTGTCATTGGCAAATTTGGAAATTCGACTCTGTATTCCAATATCCAGGTCACTTATATATATCAAAAAAAGCAGTGGCCCCAGCACTGACCCTTGGGGAACACCACTGTTTACCATCCTCCAGTCTGAGAAACAGCCATTTACCACAACTCGCTGTCTTCAGGCTGTTCAGGGGTGATGTCAGGGAGCACTTTTTCACACAAAGGGTAGTGGAGATCAGGAACTCTCTCCCCCGCAACCACGAAAAGCTGTTGAGGATGGGGGTCAATTTAAAATGTCAAAACTGAGATTGATAGATTTTGTTCAGTAAGGGTATTAAGGGCTACGGAGCCACGGCGGGTAGATGGAGTTAAGATACAGATCAGCCATGATCTCATTGAATGATGAAACAGGCTCAAGGCGGAATGGCCTCCTCCTGTTCCTTCCTTCCTATGATACACAGATATAAAAGCGATTCAACCATCTGCAAATTCTCAGAACTTAGTATAAAGCAAACAAGCAATGCAGCATTTCAATTGGGAAGCTTCACATCTTTTTAAAAATGTATTCATTCACAGAATGTGGGCGTCGCTGGCGAGGCCCATCCCTAATTGCCTTTGAGAAGGTGGTGGTGAGCCACCTTCTTGAACCGCTGCAGTCCGTGTGGTGAAGGTACTCCCACAGTGCTGTTAGGGAGGGAGTTCCAGGATTTTGACCCAGCGACGATGAAGGAACGGCCAATATATTTCCAAGTCAGGATGGTGTGTGACTTGGAGGGGTACTTGGAGGTGGTGGTGTTCCCATGCGCCTGCTGCCCTTTGTCCGTCTAGGTGGAAGAGGTTGCGGGTTTGGGAGGTGCTGCCGAAGCAGCCTTGGCGAGTTGCTGCAGTGCATCTTGTAGATGGTACACACTGCAGCCACGGTGCGCCGGTGGTGGAGGGAGTGAAAGTTTAAGGTGGTGCATGGCTTGAGGATCAAGCGGGCTGCTTTGTCCTGGATTGACTGCTTAAAGTTGGCGAAATGTGTTTAGATAACATTCCCCTGCCTGTTGTTTGAGCCAAGACGTTGGCCTCTTTAAAGTAACGTGCGTGCATTAAAAAGGGGGCGAAGGAATGTCACTGAGCACTCATCTGCTAAATGACCAACAGCCATTTCCCTGCGAGGATCACCTCTGTATTAGCAATGGCAGCTGGGTTGTAATTTTGCGGTTCTGAGCTCCCAGTGGGGAGCCTCGTCCATTGGGAGCTGGCATCGGAAAGTTGGGCGCGCAATTTTTTTTTGATTTTTAAAGGGTCGGACTGCCCTGACCCATGATCCCCTGGGGGAGACGCCCCACCGAGAGCTCGGAGACGAAAAATCACCCGTTCGTCTCCCCTCGGGCGACCGCTCCCTCTCCCTGTCTGCTGCCTGACCTCCTCGGCCTCCGAATTGTATTCATGCAAAGTAACCGCTCGCCATCATTCGCTCAGCAAAGGCACTTACGGGAATTGCTATTTAAATCCGATTGCAAATCACCAATGAAAAGATTTCCCCTCCCCTCCCCTTAAAACAGGATGTGTTTGACATTGCTAATGTTTAACACGGGTTTAATCACGGCCTCTGCCTCCTCTCGCCTCCAGTTCGAACCCTTGAGTCAGTTTAGTTCCAAATACAGTGACAGAGTTGATCAGTCTCAGGGTCAATCTCCCTCCCAGGACCTCATTAACGTTGCTTTGAATCTGACTGGGATAACGGCCATTTCACTCTTAATTACGGTGCTAATGAACTGAGAAAGGAGCTTTTCACAGGCACCAACCCAACCACAAGCTGTTTGTTTAATTAAGGACAAGAAAGAACTTGCATTTATATAGCGTCCCAAAACGCCCCCTTACAGCCAACAACATAGTTTTTGAAGGTGCAGTCACCGTTGCAATGTAGGAAATTAGTTCCAGTTTGAAATGCAGGATAGAAATAGTTTAGGGAACGATATTTAGACTGCCGCGGAGTCACTGGCGCCCAGAGCCCCCGTGGCGAAGTCGCAGCCATGGGATCTTCTCGGGCAGGGTTTACCACCTACTTGAGCAGAGCTACCTAAGGGTGAGGACTGGAGGAAAGAACGGCAGAGGCAATGTTACAGAACACAGGAACAGCGGGAGGCCATTCAGCCCCTCGAGCCCGTTCCACCATTCTATCACATCGTGCTGATCTGCATCTGAACTCCAGCTACTCGCCCTGGCTCCATAACCCTTCATACCCGTACGTACCCAACAAAAAAAATCAGTCGATCTCAGTCCTGAAACCTTCAACTGACCACCCCCCCACAGCCTCAACAGCTAATTAGGGAGAAAGTCCCAGATTTCCACTCCCCTAAAACAAACCTGGTGACTAAATATACACTGAGCACTGGGGAGTGGACAAGGGACAACTTTTCCAATGTGGTAGCCCATTAATCACTGAGCGGTTCCATGCCAAGTAAAAGACACGGGGGCGGGGGGCGGGTGGGGGGGGGGGGGGGTCCTAGAAATTCTAACCTTTAGCGCTGGCCGTTAAGGCCAGTTTTGAAGAAAAAAATGGCGGCCGCCTTGCTTCCGGCGTGGAACATGGCAGCCGCCATATTGGGCAGGTCGCCTGCGCCCGCCGCAAGTATTTTAATTACCAGGAGCGTGACGTCAATCAGCATTCAACACCGAATTGACGCCCGGGCATCGGTTCTGAGCGTCGCCACTTCTCATGCCGCCCCCTCCAAAGCGCGCCCGTGCGTGTGGCCGCTGGCAGCGCGTAGAGCCGGGAGAAAGCGGCGGCGAGCTATAAACCGCGCAGTAGGCAGCTGCTGAGAGAATGGGTAACTATGGTGAGCTCAGACTGTGTCGTTGGAGTGAAAACTGCTTCCAAAATACCATTGCTGCCAGCGCTCTTCTTACGGGCGGCCGTTAACCTAGGCCCGCCCGTGGAATTTAATTTCTAGGCCAGGGACTCAAGTGTGACGTGCCACAGCAGTGTGGGGAAGTGGCAGGTTCTGCCTGAAGTCACACGGACATTTCATCTGCTTCAGACAGTTCAGAGATGTCCTGCTTTGTAACATCGGCAACAGTAGATATATTCGATATAAAAAAAATAGAACTGACCTGAACCCCAGTCTCTCCCCGTCTCGTGATCTGAGCCCCAGTCTCTCCGTCTCCAGCCCTGAACCACAGACTCTCTCCATCTCCAGCCCTGAACCCCAGTCTCTCTCTGTCTCCAGCCCTGAACCCCAGTCTCGCTCCGTCTCCAGCCCTGAACCCCAGTCTCACTCCGTCTCCAGCCCTGAACCCTAGTCTCGCACCAACTCCAGCCCTGAACCCGTCTCCCCCGTCTCCTGCCCTGAACCCCAGTCTCTCCCCGTCTCCAGACCTGAACCCCAGTCTCTCCCCGTCTCCAGACCTGAACCCCAGTCTCTCTCCGTCTCCAGCCCTGAACCCCAGCCTCCCCGTCTCCAGCCCTGAACCCCAGTCTCTCCCAGTCTCCAGCCCTGAACCTCAGTCTCTCCGTTTCCAGCCCTGAACCCCAGTCTCTCCATCTCCAGCCCTGAACCCCAGTCTCTCTCCGTCTCGTGACCTGAACCCCAGTCTCTCTGTCTCCAGCCCTGAACCCCAGTCTCGCTCCGTCTCCACCCCTGAACCCCAGTCTCGCTCCGTCTCCAGCCCTGAACCCCAGTCTCGCTCCATCTCCAGCTCAGAACCCCAGTCGTGGCTTCGAGCCTGAGGTAAATCCTGGAAGGGTTGATTGGATTGGATCGGACTACGGGACGAGGTATAAAAAAAGAAAGACTTGCATTTCTATAGCGCCTTTCACAATCTCAGGACGTCCCAAAGCTCTTTACAGCCAATGAAGTACTTTTGAAGTGTAGTCACTATTGTAATGTAGGAAATGCGGCAGCCAATTTGTGCACAGCAAGATCCCACAAATAAGAATGTGATAATGACCAGATAATCTGGTTTTGTGATGTTGATGGAGGGATAAACATTGGGTAGGACACCAGGGATAACTCCCCTGCTCTTCTTCGAAATAGTGCCCATGGGGATCTTTTACGTCCACCTGAGAGGGCAGACGGGGTTTAACGTCTCATCCGAAAGACGGCACCTCCGACAGTGCAGCACTCCCTCAGTACTGCACTGGAGTGTCAGCCTAGATTTATGTGCTCAAGTCTCTGGAGAGGGTCTATGAACCCATAACCTTCTGACCCAGAGATGAGATGAGAGTGCTGCCCACTGAGGCACGGCTGATCAATGCAGGGGCCTAACTAGGGTTTGGTTAAGGGGCACAGAGGGTTACGGTGCTTGGTCTTGCGATCGGTGAGGGAGGTGTTAAAAAAGCTTCCACTCTATCTCTTCTTCTCCTTCTTAGGCAGTCCCTCAGAACTGAGGATGACTTGCTTCCACATTAAAAATGAGTTCGCAGGTGACTGATGAGTCCAATGTGGGACCTGCAGTCTCTGTCACAGGTGGGGCAGATGGTGGTTGAAGGGGCGGGTGGGTGGGGTGCTTGGGTTGACTTGCGCTGCCTGCACTCAGCTTCCACTTGCTCCCGGCGAAGAGACTCGAGGTGTTCAGCGCCTTCCCGGATGCTTCTCCTCCACTTTGTGCAGTCTTGGGCCAGGGATTCCCAGGTGTCGGTGGGGATGTTACACTTTTTCAAGGCGGCTTTGAGGGTGTCCTTGGAGCGTTTCCTCTGCCCACCTGGGGCTCTCTTGCCGTGCCAGAGCTCCGAATAGAGCGCTTGTTTTGGGAGTCTCGTATCGGACATGCGGACAATGTGACCCGTCCATCGGAGCTGATTGAGCGTGGTCAAAGCTTCGATGCTGGGGATGTTGGCCTGAGCGAGAACACTGACGTTGGTGCGCCTATCCTACCAATGGATTTGCAGGATCTTGCGGAGGCAGCATTGGTGGTACCTCTCCAGTGCTTTGAGGTGCCTGCTGTACATGGTCCATGTCTCTGAGGCATACAGCAGGGCAGGTATCACTGCTGCTCTATAGACCATGAGCTTAGTGCCAGGTTTGAGGTCCTGGTCTTCAAACACTCTCTTCCTCAGGCGACCGAAGGCTGCACTGGCACACTGAAGGCGGTGTTGGACTTCGTCGTCGACGTCTGCCCTTATTGACAGTAGGCTCCCAAGGTATGGAAAGTGGTCCACGTTGTCCAAGGCCTTGTCGTGGATTTTGATAATTGGGGGGCAGTACTGTGTGGCGGGGGCAGGTTGGTAGAGGACCTTTGTCTTACGGATGTTTAGTGTAAGGCCCATGCTCTCATACGCTTCGGTGAAGGTGTTGACGATGGTTTGGAGTTCAGCCTCCGAGTGAGCGCAGACGCAAGCGTCGTCTGCATACTGTAATTCGACGCCAGAGGATGGGACGACCTTGGATCTGGACTGGAGGCGACGGAGGTTGAACAGTTTCCCGTTTGTTCTGTAAATTAGCTCCACTCCAGCGGGGAGCTTACTGAGGGGACTCTATCTCTAATGAGCTGAACACATCACAAATGTCAAAGAAACAGACATTTCAATGAACAGAGGACGACCATTCACTCTTAAAATAGCCTCAGGCAACAGCACAGGAGCAGAAACCAAAGGCCTGTATGAGTGGAAGAATCTTTCGGCCCAGACTTACTAACACCCTCTGGGCAAGAGAACATCCATATTCAATGTGGTGAACTGCTCCACCGCCGGGAGTTACACATTGGCCCAGAAATTCCAGAACGGGGCTTGCAGCGCGTGCAAGCCCCGTATTTGCACTTACCCCGCGCTCGTGCCGATCAGCTTCTGGGACGCCTGAACTTGCAGAAATAGAAAGCACATTCCCGGGCAGCGTATGACGTCATGCCGCCCAGGAGTGCAGCCAGCGCGAAGCCAGGAGCGTGCAGTGTAAGTGAGACACGCCCCTTGAGGTCTCAGTTTCACTGGACACGCCCCCAATGTTTCTGTCAAGCTGCTAAGGATTTTTACATGCAAAGCAGCAGTTTAAATAGGTTTTTGGAAGTTTTTTGAAGATTTTGGTAACTTTTATAAACTTTTTAAAATGTTTACATTTTTTTGAGTAATCTGAAGTAGTTTTAAAGAGAATTAAAGCAATTTAAAGACTTTTAAAAGCCCTAAAATAATTTTTTAAATTCCATTTATTTATTTAGCAATGTCGTCGTCATACGTGTCTTCACACTGTTCCCTTTGGGGAACTGTATGAAGTGGTGGAAGGATTTATGGCCATGATTAACGCTCATTCCGTGACCGTAACCACCTTTGAACCAGCCATTAGGGCGGTTAGTCCTATGGCGGGAGGGTTTTACGGGCTCCCACAAGCTATACAAGGAGGGGGGGCCACCCACACCCACGGACGCAAATATCCCACTGGATGTCAACCCAGAATTTAGAGCCGGAGCTCCGACTCCACTTGCCGGGACTGTCTGGAGCGGGGTTCGAAACCCTACCCTGATCTGGCCCAGCGGCGGGGATCCTACCTCTATGACAAAGGCCCAATCCAATTAGCAACGTGAAATGGCAGCATAGGGCTCCAGTCACGGGGAGGGAAAAGGCGCAGGAAACGTATGGGTGTCACCTTTTGTGCGGAGTGGGCCTTTTGCGTAGCAGTAAGCATCCCCGCCGCTGGGCCAGAAGGAGTAGGGTTTTGAACCCCACTCCAGACAGTCCCGGCAAGTGGAGTCGGAGCTCCAACTTTAAATTCTGGGTGGACATCCAGCGGGATACTTGCGTCCGTGGGTGTTGGTGGCCCCCCCCCCTCAGATGGGTTGTGGGAGCCCGTAAAACCCGCCCGCCATAGGACTAACCACCCTAATGGCTGGTTCAAAGATGGTTACGGTCACGGAATGAGCGTTAATCACGGCCATAAATCCTTCCACCACTTCATACAGTTCCCCAAAGGGAACAGTGTGAGGATACGTACGATGATGACCTCTTGCGCAATGCACCTCCTTGGGCCCTCAGTCGCAGATGCGAGGGGGCAAGTCGTGCAATTGTTAATTTTTTTATTTTATTGACATGTAAAATGTTGGCCCAGTAATTCCCTTCCAAATGCGCTAGTACGGTCGGGGTACTTACGCATCTGGCCGGATGAAATGCCGGTTTTCAGCATTCACAGTGCATGTGGGGAAAACCGGCATTTCCTGTCCTCTGAACGAAGGGGTTCAGAGGCAGAACGCGTGCGACTGCACAGGCAGCGCGTGCGCAGTATAATTCGCCGCTTTCATTAATGCTTTCAGTGAGGTCCAGTCATTACAACTTACACATGAAAAAAGCATGGGTACAGTTGCTCCACAGGCTGCGGAGGAAGATATTTCTTATCGTGGAGCTTCTGAAAATATGTATGTCTGTATATATTCCTTTGTGTGTTATGTATATATTCCTTTATTTATGTGTATGAATGTATTATTTAATTATGACTTTCAGAGAAAGTAACTTATTGGAAAATCATAATTAAAAACATACATTCATACACATTAGTAAAGGAATATAAAACATACATACATATACGTAAAGGAATATATGTGGACATACATACATAACTCATTCTCACATTCCATTCACACAGCCACAATTGCTCCTTCTACCTACCGTTCTGAACACCCTTTAAAAAAAAAAATTTAAACTTTAAAACTTACTTAAAATTTCTTAAAATAACTTCCCTCCCTTTCCCAAACAAAAATATTGCATTTCAAAAGCTCCACGATAAAATATATCTTCCTCCGCAGCCAATGAACAACTTTACACTTGCTTTTTTCACGTGTAACTTCTAAGGACTTACCCTCACGGATTTCATGAATGAAATCCACGAAGTTCACTGCGCAAGCGCTGCCTGTGCAGTCGCACGCGCTCGAGGTCTGGAAATGCCGGCGTTCCCCGCATGCGCTGTTCATGCTGAACGCCGGCATTTCCAACAGCCAGAAGCGTGAGTAAGCCGACCGTACTCACGCTTCTGGCCTGGAATTTCTGGCCCATTATGTACAGTTCAGAAACAGGCCATTCGGCCCAACTGGTCCGTGTCGGTGTTTCTGCTCCACACCAGTCTCCTCCCCACCCCTCTTCATCTCACCCCATCAACATAACCTATTCCTTTCGCCTTCATGCGCTTATCTAATTTCCTCTTAAATGCATCTATGCTATTCACCTCTTACCGAGGCACCGTCTGCTCTCTCTCAGGTGGGTGTAAAAGATCCTGCGGCACTATATCGTAGAAGAGCAGGGGGGAGTTCTCCCCGGTGTCCTGGGGCCAATATTTATCCCTCAATCAACATCACTAAAATACAGTGTATCTGGTCATTATCACATTGCTGTTTGTTGGAGCTTGCTGTGCGCAAACTGGCTGCCGCGTTTCCTACATTACAACAGTGACTACACTTCAAAAAGTACTTCATTGGCTGTGAAGCACTTTGGGGTGTCCTGAGGTGGTGAAAGGCGCTACAGAAATGCAAGTCTTTCTTTTCTCAACCACTCCCTGTGGTAGCGAGTTCCACATTCTTACCACGCTCTGGGTAAAGACATTTTTCCTGAATTCCCCATTGGGTTTATTAGTGACTATCTTATATTGATGGCCCCTAGTTCTGGTCTTCCCCACAAGTGGAAACATCTTCTCTGCGTCTACCCTATCAAAGCCCTTCAACATTTTCAAGACCTCTATCAGGTCACCCCTCAGCCTTCTCTTTTCTGGAGAATAAAGCCTCAGCCTGTTTAATCTTTCCTGATAGGTATAACCTCTCAGTTCTGGTACCATCCTTATAAGTCATTGTTGCACCTTCTCCAGTGCCTCGATATCCTTTTCGTAATATGGAGACCAGAACTGTGCACAGTAACTCCAAGTCTAACCAAGGACCTATACAAGTTGAACATAACTACTCTGTTTTTCAATTCTATCCCTCTAGAAATGTACCCCGGTGCTTGGGTTGTTTTTTTCTGGCCTTATTAACCTGCGTCGCTACTTTTAGTGATTTGTGTAACTGTTCCCCCAGATCCCTCTGCTCCTCGACCACATTTAGACCCTTATTTTCCGAGGAGTGAGTATGTGGCCTCCTTACTCTTCCTCCCAAGATGCGCCACCTCACATTAGTCTATATTGGTCAAAGAGGTTGGTTCTAAGGAGCCTCCTAAAGGAGGAGAGAGAGGCAGTGAGGTTTGGGAAGGGAATTCCAGAGCTTAAAAAAAGAAAGACTTGCATTTCTATAGCGCCTTTCATGACCACCGGACGTCCCAAAGCGCTTCACAGCCAATGAAGTACTTTTTGAAGTGTAGTCACTGTTGTAATGTAGGAAACACGGCATCAAATTGCGCACAGCAAGCTCCCACAAACAGCTTAAGAACATAAGAAATAGGGGCAGGAGTGGGCCATTCGGCCCTTCGAGCCTGCTCCGCCATTCAATGAGATCATGGCTGATCTTCTGCCTCGACTCCATTCACCGGCCCTATCGCCATATCCCTTGATGCCCTTACTAGTCAGAAATCTATCGACTTCTGTTTTGAATATACCCAATGACTGAGCCTCCACAGCCCTCTGGGGTAGAGAATTCCAAAGATTCACCACCCTCTGTGTGAAGAAATTTCTTCTCATCTCAGTCCTGAATGGCCGACCCCTTATCCTGAGGCTGTGGCCCCTGGTTCTAGACTCCCCAGCCAAGGGAAACATTCTCCCAGCATCCACCCTATCAAGCCCTGTAATAATTTTGTATGCTTCAATGAGATCACCTCTCATTCTTCTGAATTCAAGAGAATACAGGCCTAGTTTACTCAATCTCTTCTCATACGACAGTCCTGCCATCCCAGGAATCAATCTCGTGAACCTTCGTTGCACTCCCTCTATGGCAAGTATATCCTTCCTTAGGTAAGGAGACCAAAATTGTACACAGTGTGGTCTCACCAAGGCCCTATATAATTGGAGTAAGACTTCTTTACTCCTGTACTCAAATCCTCCTGTAATGAAGGCCAGCATACCATTTGCCTTCCTAATGGCTTGCTGCACCTGCACATTCACTTTCAGTGACTCATGTACAAGAACACCCAGGTCCCTTTGAGCATCTGCATTCTCCAATCTTTCACCATTTAGGAAATACTCTGCCTTCCTATTTTTTCTACCAAAGTGGATAGCTTCACATTTATCCACATTATATTCCATCTGCCATGTTCTCGCCCACTCACTGAGCCTGTCGAGATCCCCAATGTGATAATGCCCAGATAATCTGATTTAGTGATGTTGATTGAGTGATAAATATTGACCAGGACACCGGGGAATAACTGCCCTGCTCTTTTTCGAAATAGTGGCCATGGGATATTTTGCGACAGTCCCGCCATCCCAGGAATCAATGTTGTGAAACTTCGTTGCACTCCCTCTATGGCAAGTATATTCTTCCTTAGGTAAGGAGACCAAAATTGTACACAGTACTCCAGGTGTGGTCTCACCAAGGCCCTATATAATTGGAGTAAGACTTCTTTACTCCTGTACTCAAATCCTCCTGTAATGAAGGCCAGCATACCATTTGCCTTTCTAAGGGCTTGCTGCACCTGCACATTCACTTTCAGTGACTCATGTACAAGGCACAGGGGGTGGTGAGGTGGGGGGGCGGTGGGGGGTGGGGGGGCGGTGGGACAGGGGGTGGTGGGTGTGGTGGGACGGGGGGCGGGGGGGTGGGGGGGGCGGTGGGGTGGGGTGGGGGGGATGGGGGGGCGGTGGGGTGGGGTGGGGGGGTGGGACGGGGGTCAGTGGGGGGTGGACCGGGGTGAATGGGAGGACAGAGAAGGATCAGCAGCGATGGTATCGAATCAGTTAACCAAAAACAACTTTTGCCGTTGATCTGGTAATAGTGGAGAGCTGAGCGCAGTGGCAGACTCAATAACTCACTGAAAACACATTAAAGGAGAGAAGTGATTGAAGGGAAGAATAAAACAGGCTCTGGAGATGTGTGCTGCGAGTTTTGTCTGACAGTCTTTTGATTTTGGATGTGAGGAAAATTAATATCCATCCAGCAATGCTAAGTATTCAGCAGCCAAACGGAGAGAGAGAGGATAATTCTGAGGGGCTTTTGTCTTTAATGGAGAAGCAGTGAAGCGCATTCAGTGCTTTGAGGAACATTGACTCATCCTTCAATCTAAACAGAAGTAAAGAGCGTTTGCCTGAACTGATCTGTGCAACACACTGCAAGCCCCGCAGAGCAGGCACGAGGAAAAGCCAAAGGAAGATTGGATTAAGTATTGGAGGGAAGCTCAGGACAAGGCTGCCCAGGGCTCCCTCTGTTGGCTTTTCTCGAGCTTCCTGCAACTGACAGGGAAAGAAACAGAGAAAGAGAGAGAGAATGAAAGAGAGAGAGAAAGAGAAAAAGAGAGAAAGAGATAAAGAAAGAAAGACTTGCATTTGTATAGCACCTTTTACGACGTCCCAAAGCTTTTGAAGTGTAGTCACTGTTTTAATGTAGGAAACGCAGCGGCCAATTTGCGCACAGCAAGCTCCCACAAACAGCAACGTGACAATGACCAGATCATCTCTTTTAGTGATGTTGGTTGAGGGATAAATATTGACCAGACACCCCTGCTCTTCTTCAAATACTGCTGCAGCATCTTTTACAACCACCTCAGTGGGCAGACGGGGCCTCGGTTAAATGTCTCATATCGAAAGACGGCACCTTCGACACTGCAGCACTCCCTCTGTACTGCACTGGGAGTGTCCGCCTGGATTCTGTTCTCAAGTCTCTGAATCTGGGGAGTTCTCCCCAGGGTCCGGGCCAATATTTATCCCTCAAACAACATCACCAAAAAACAGATTATCTGGTCATTATCTCATTGCTGTTTGTGGGAGCTTGCTGTGCACAAATTGGCTGCCGCATTTCATAAGATTACACAGGATTACACAGGATATACGGCACAGAAACAGGCCATTCAGCCCAACCAGTCCATGCCGGCGTTTATGCTCCACTCGAGCCTCCTCCCGTCTTTCCTCATCTAAATCTATCGGCGTAACCCTCTATTCCCTTCTCTCTCATGTGCTTATCTAACTGCCCCTTTAATGTATCTATACTATTCGCCTCAACCACTCCCTGTGGTAGCGAGTTCCACATTCTCACCACTCTCTGGGTAAAGAAGTTTCTTCTGAATTCCCTATTGGATTTCTCGGTGACTATCTTATATTGATGGCCTCTACTTATGCTCTTCCCCACAAGTGGAATCATTCTCTCTGTATCCACTCTATCAAAACCTTTCATAATTTTAAAGACCTCTATTCGGTCACTCCCTCAGCCTTCTCTTTTCAAATGAAAAGAGAACCAGCCTGTTCAGCCTTTCCTGATAGGTATACCCTCGGTTTCCTACATTACAACAGTGACTACACTTCAAAAAGTACTTCATTGGCTGTAAAGCACTTTGGGACGCCCTGAGGTTGTGAAAGGCGCTATAGAAATGCAAGTCTTTCTTTCAATCTTGCTTCCTCAGTTTAATGCTCCCACATTCACAGATTATCAGATCATTGGTCAATCCTCAGAAACCTGCTGGCTAAGTAAGTCGTCCAGCATCATCTGTAAGAGTCGGGCGCTTAGCACGCGCTTGTCACACTTTACTTGTCACACCAAAGTGTCGCAGATGAAAACACTAACAAATCACAACTGAAGATCTTAAATAAAGTACTAAAAAAAAAATCAACAAAGCCAGGGGGAGCTCCGCTAGGGGGAGTGTTTGCTAGTGCTGTGGGGGAGGGTTTAAACTAAAATGGCAGGGGGTTGGGAACCTGTGCAGGGAGACAGAGGAAAGGGACACAAGGATAGAAGCAAAAGACATGAAGGAGAAAAGCAAAAGTGGCAGTCAGAGAAATCAAGGGTTTAAATCAAACATGGCCACAGTAAATAATAATTCTAAAAGGTCTAAGAGTGTTAAAAAAACAAGCCTGAGGGCTTTGTGTCTTAATGTGAGGAGCATTCATAATAAGGTGGATGAATTAGCTGCGCAAATAGATGTAAACGGATATGATATGAGTGGGATTACAGAAACATGGCTCCAGGGTGACCAAGGCTGGGAACTCAACATCCAGGGGTATTCAATAGTCAGGAAAGACAGGCAAAAAGGAAAAGGAGGTGGGGTAGCATTGCTGGTTAAAGAGGAGATTAACACAATTGTAAGGAAGGATATTAGCTCTGATGATGTAGGATCTGCATGGGTAGAGCTGAGAAATACCAAGGGGCAGAAAATGTTAGTGGGAGTTGTATACAGACCCCCAAACAGTAATGCGGAGGTTGGGGATGGCATTAAACGGGAAATTAGAGACGCGTGCAATAAGGGCACAGCAGTTATCATGGGTGACTTTAATCTACATATAGATTGGGCTAACCAAATTAGTTACAAAACTGTGGCGGAGGAATTCCTGGAGTGTATACGGGATGGTTTCCTGGATCAATATGTCAAGGAACCAACTAGAGATCAGGCCATCTTAGGCTGGGTATTATGTAATGAGAAAGGAATAATTAGCAATCTTGTTGTGCGAGGCCCCTTGGGGCGGAGCGATCATAATATGATTGAATTCTTCATTAAGATGGAGAGTGACGTAGTTGACTCAGAGACTAGGGCCCTGAATTTAAATAAAGGATACTATGATGGTATGAGGCGCGAGTTGGGTAGGATTGATTGGGGAATGTTACTCAAAGGGTTGACAGTGGATAGGCAATGGCAAACATTCAAAGACCGCATGGATGAACTACAGAATTTGTTCATCCCTGTTTGGCATAAAAATAAAACAAAAAAGGTGACTCAACCATGGCTAACAAGGGAAATTAGGGATAGCATAAGATCCAAGGAGAGGACATATAAATTGGCCAGAAAAAGCAGTAAACCTGAGGATTGGGAGCAGTTTAGGATTCAGCAAAGGAGGACAAAGGGATTAATTAAGAGGGGGGAAATAGAGTATGAGAGTAAGCTTTCAGGGAACATAAAAACTGACTGTAAAGGCTTCTATAGATATGTGAAGAGAAAAAGATTGGTGAAGTCAAGCGTAGGTCCCTTGCAGTCAGAATCAGGGGAATTTATAATGGGGAACAAATAAATGGCAGACCAATTAAATACATACTTTGGTTCTGTCTTCACAAAGGAGGACACAAATAACCTCCCAGAGATGTCGGGAAACATAGGGTCTAATGAGAGGGAGGAACTGAATGAAATCAGTATTTGTAGGGAAATGGTGTTAGGGAAATTGACAGGATTGAAGGCCGCTAAATCCCCAGGGCATGATAATCTACATCCTAGGGTACTTAAGGAAGTGGCCCTAGAAATAGTAGATGCATTTGTAGGGGTTGCAAAATTTCCCCTATTTCCCTGAAGATTGAAAATATTGGTCCACATCGTGGACGAAGAATTGGGTGATGTGACTGGTCTACAGTGTTTTAAAATGTGCCGAGAACCACAAAAGACTGCTCTGAGATGGAAAGAACGTGGACAACACGGGAGTCGAGGAATTCTGTGGAAAATGTTCACACACCTTGAGACAGTACATCTTAATAAAGTCGTTCCCTGGAGTTTGGGAAATCACAAAAGGTTTTAAAATATCAGAGAAAGCATGGCAAAAGGACAAAGAAGCAGCTCGAGTTGTCTGTGTGAAAAAAAGTGGGAGAATGCAGTGGCTGTGAGTCAGACCTGCCAATCAAAGGGAGGTTCCCTTCAGAAGCACTTGAAGTTGCTTATTTACTTAAGAGATTAGCCCACTTAAGAGAACCGCAGGACAATCGATTTGAAACTGCTTCTGTTTACATAGCCATTCAAAGCATTCACAGACAAAGATACATTGAAACTGTGGAACGGATTTTGATCTGCTACAGTTTAAGAACTGAATGGGTTTAAATCACCCATCAATCTGGACAATAGGGCTATTGCATTCCCTTTTGTTTCAGCCCAGGTAAACTCTGGATGTGGGCGGGAACATTTTGGCCCCACAGTGCAGACACACTAACCCAGTCCAACCACTTTGAGTTAGCCAATCACAGCTTTTCTCTTGTGAATTGGAACTTTTTGGGCGCGAATTTTCCAGACAGGAAAACAGCAGGGGTGGGGGGCCTCACCAGGTATATATGATAGCTCCTGAGAAGCTATCGCTCTCTTTACTTCCTGGGACCACAGGTGAGCCTCTCTCTCTCTCTCTCTCACTTCGCTGGACCACATGTGAGCAGGGTTTCTGACTATTCAGCAAAGCAACCTAGTAAGGAGTTAGGGGATGGTAATTAAGGGGATATTGCTAAGATTGTTTAAGTAACATTGGAGCCATCTAATCCCTTGTTTTTACCGTCTGCATTCCCCCCATTTAAGCAATTTTACTGTAATTACTGTGTTCCTGTGGTATAGTTTGATATTTGATTATAGTTTCTTTTAGTTAATAAAACTTGATTTTTCTCTCATCCAAACCACATGTCCGTTTTTAATATCATTAATTATAATTCCTGCAGTCAGAACTGGAAGGTGGGGTAGCGATTCGAAACCGCTGTTTGAAAATTGGTTTATTGGAAATTGGTTTACAGTGTAGCAGCAAGGCTGCAGACCAGGTAAATTACCTTAAACCAGTTAAAAGAAGCCCCCCCTACAAAATGGCGACCATGGCAGGACTGCAGGCCATTGTTGATTTGATAAGTGGTTTGGATCTGGAGAAAGTACCAGCTCTTGTTTCTCTCGTTTTCAGTATGTGGGTAGCCCTGCGAATTTTAGCGGCAGTGTGTAGGCTGACCTATCGGGCTATAGGTGGCTGGTTTAGGAAGGATGAGATGAGGGAGCAGGAGGAGGTTAAGGAGGCCAAGAATCGGGAGTCCCAGTTTGAGAAATGCCACGCATTTATAGAGTGCCTGGTGCAGGAAGTCACTGAGGCCAGAGAAAGTGAGATGAGACTGCGGGAAGAGAATGCCCGCCTCATCTCAGAAGTAAAAGAGCAGGAGGAAAGGTTTAGGGAAGTAAAGGCAGCCTATAAGCTGGCCTGCGCCCAGAGGTTTAGTGAAGCAGATCATGGCCTCTGTAGGGCAGAGATAGAAAGCCTTAACATGGCTTTAAAAGCAAGGGGGATGATTTGCATGATCAGACCGAAGGCAGGTCAGCCGGATTGGGACACTTCCTACCCCAGTGGGACCCTAGTTTTGCACAAAGTTCAAATTTGAAATGGTTGGGTGGCTTAGGAACAGAGAAACAGCAGCCTGGGATCAGAAATCTGCAGGCTGCTGCCACTCCATCCACTGAAACTGCTTGCGCAGGCACGGTTCCCCAGCCTGTACCCCCAGCGGACCTTCTTTACTCTTCTTGCACAGGCGCAGTAGCGCGCCTGAGCGAAGAGGTTCTCCAACACTGGGCTCGCGCAGGCGCAGTCGCGAGCTTGGTACCCCCAGCGGATCACCTTAACTTTTCCCGCGCAGGCGCAGTCGCGGACCCGGAACTCCGAGAGGCCCTTTCTCAGTTTTCCCGCGCAGGCGCGGTCGCGTGCTTGAGGGGAGAGTTTTGCCAACAGGAGGTTCGCGCAGGCGCAGTCGTGAACCCGGAACCCCCAGCGACTCCTTCCCTCTGCGAGGCCGAGCGCGCAGGCGCAGTCGGCTGTTTAAAGATCCCTGCTGCTCAGTTTTTACATGCAGGTGCACAGGCCTGCTTGGAAGACTCAGCAGTTCTTCCAATACTTTTCAAACAAATCAAACGCGCAGGCGCGGTTGCCTGCGCTAGTGTAGCAGTTCCCCAGCCCTTTAAAGAAATTCTTCACGCAAGCGCAGTTGCCGGCGGGACCAGCGTGGCTCTTTTTCAGGAGGTTTGCGCAGGCGCACTCACCTGCTTGAATACAGAGGCTTCACAGCCTCTGCCGCAGGACTCAGGGGAGGAGGTTCGCGCAGGCGCAGTCGCCTGTTTAAAGGAACCAGCTTCCCAGCCCGCTTCCAGAGTGGTCCCCCCCCATGATGTGGGACCCTGGGGGGGCAGGGATAGCAATTCCTCTTGCAGGGGGGCTGGTAACAAGTTTTGGACATGGGGAGCAGGTTCCCAGCCAACGAGGGCTGCGACCCTGGCTCAGGGTCCGCCAGCCAAAGTTTCCCCCACAGAGACGCCCCTCAGAAGGTCTCAGCGGGCCCGCAAGCCCAAGAAAAGGTGGTCACCAGGGTACCTGCCACAAAGAGCAATCTCCCAAACCGGGGAGAAGCCAAAGGGCAGAGGTCCCCAATCAACAGCCATAAGGTGTGAGGGACCAGAGACAGGAGGCAGTCCAGCTTCGCTGCAGCCAGCAGCAATCTGCGACAGTGCCAGAGATTAGCCTGGCCGCCCGGGGACGGGCAGCATTTGTATTATAGCTTTGGTGTGTATATAGCTTGCTTTTAAGGTTTGTATTTTAAGTTTAAAATGTTTCAACTAGTTTTGTAAGTTTAAGTTTAAAGAGTTTAAATTTACATGTGTGCCAAATGTTTTGTATTTTGATCCGAGGTCGAGGGACCCGGCCATGTCTCCACCTAAGGCAGCAGGTCAGTGAGACCTGGCTGCATGTCCTTTTAAGTTTTTGCAGGAGATTGGAAAATGAAGCAGCCCTGTTCGCCAGCCCGAGCTGGGCATCGAAATGAAGATATGGATTCAGAATGTTGGGGATCACCTCGCCACCGGACGAATCCAGAGGGAAACCCCGCAGCGACCTTCGGGAAAAACTGGACAGGGTCCAGAGGAACTTGCCTACTCCTCCTACGTGGAAGAGATGGCCCCAGTTCACTTGCGGGAGACCTCGCTGTTGAGGAGTCATGTTGGGGAAGCGCAGGTGCCTTGTTAGATAGGGACGCATTCCCCGGGGGTGGGTGGTGATGACCCGGGAAAGATTGTATAGGGGAGGGGGAGACCCAAGAGTCACGTGGGTGCGTTCGGGGGAGGGAGGAACTCACCCGGGGGCCCACGGGCAAAGAGGGTAAGTGTGGCTGGGAAGGATGAGTGGGTGGCCGGATCTGGGATCCAAGTTTCAGTGTGGGGCCAGGGAGAGCCGCCACACAGGCACCCATCATTTTCTGCAGCCAGTTGAGGGAAGACGGGAGGGGGAGGGACTGGGAGTCACGGTCCCATACTCCCGGTCTCGGTCTGTGCCAAGGTAATTTTAAACATGAGGGGTACCCCGCCTCCACAAAGGGACAAGGGAACGGTTCGGGGCTGGCAGAGCAGGCTGGTCTGTAAATCCATTCTGTCTGTTTTAAAGTTTAAGACGATAAAAGGGGGGTGGAAGGTACATTTACTGCCGGGTGGGAGGAGCAATACCCACTCAAATTTTGTGACCCATCATTGGCACATGATGGTCGGGGTTTATTTAAGCATGTTGTTCAAGTTTTTTTGTATTTTGTGTTACAGCCCCAAGTTGAGCAGAGGTGTAGGATCCTCTCCGTGCTTGGGATCATTTTGTGACAACTCCAAGTTGAGCAGAGGCATAGGACCCTCTCCGTGCTTGGGATCATTTTGATTACGTGGTGTAACTAAGATGGCAACATTTTGTAATAAGTTATAATGTGAAAAGTGATTGTAAATTTTGATTGCATTGTAATTTTACAAGCGTGTAGGGGTATGAGGCCCCTTATTGTAAACTGATGTATCTGTAGGATGCCTACCGTACCACAGTTTTTCTCGAATTTTAGGGGAAAGGACGGTTCGGGGGATCAGTGGCAGATAGTTGTTAGGTAAATACAGGGGATGGTTGTTTGTGAGGGGGTCTGAAAATTTTGCTCACTCCTTCAAGTTGATACTACAAGCAAGTTGGGAGTATCAAAAGGGGGGAATGTAGGGGTTGCAAAATTTCCTGTATTTCCCTGAAGATTGAAAATATTGGTCCACATCGTGGTCGAAGAATTGGGTGATGTGACTGGTCTACAGTGTTTTAAAATGTGCCGAGAACCGCAAAAGACTGCTTGGAGATGGAAAGAACATGGACAACATGGGAGTCGAGGAATTCTGTGGAAAATGTTCACACACCTTGAGACAGTACATCTTAATAAAGTCGTTCCCTGGAGTTTGGGAAATCACAAAAAGTTTTAAAATGGCAGAGAAAGCATGGCAAAAGGACAAAGAAGCAGCTCGAGTTGTCTGTGTGAAAAAAAGTGGGAGGATGCAGTGGCTGTGAGTCAAACCTGCCAATCAAAGGGAGGTTCCCTTCAGAAGCACTTGAAGTTGTTTATTTACTTAAGAGATTAGCCCACTTGAGAAAACCCAGGACAATCGATTTGAAACTGCTTCTGTTTACATAGCCATTCAAAGCATTCACAGACAATGATACATTGAAACTGTGGAACGGATTTTGATCTGCTACAGTTTAAGAACTGAATGGGTTTAAATCACCCATCAATCTGGACAATAGGGCTATTGCATTCCCTTTTGTTTCAGCCCAGGTAAACTCTGGATGTGGGTGGGAACATTTCGGCCCCACAGTGCAGACACACTAACCCAGTCCAACCACTTTGAGTTAGCCAATCACAGATTTTCTCTTGTGAATTGGAACTTTTTGGGCGTGAATTTTCCAGACAGGAAAACAGCAGAGGTTGGGTGGGGGGCCTCACCAGGTATTTATGATAGCTCCTGAGAAGCCATCGCTCTCTTTACTTCCTGGGACCACAGGTGAGCCTCTCTCTCTCTCTCCCTCACTTCGCTGGACCACATGTGAGCAGAGTTTCTGACTATTCAGCAAAGCAACCTAGTAAGGAGTTAGGGGATGGTAATTAAGGGGATATTGCTAAGATTGTTTAAGTAACATTGGAGCCATCTAATCCCTCGTTTTTACCGTCTGCATTCCCCCCATTTAAGCAATTTTACTGTAATTACTGTGTTCCTGTGGTATAGTTTGATATTTGATTATAGTTTCTTTTAGTTAATAAAACTTGATTTTTCTCTCATCCAAACCATGTGTCCGTTTTTAATATCATTAATTATAAGTCCTGCAGTCAGAACTGGAAGGTGGGGTAGCGATTCGAAACCGCTGTTTGAAAATTGGTTTATTGGAAATTGGTTTACAGTGTAGCAGCAAGGCTGCAGACCAGGTAAATTACCTTAAACCAGTTAAAAGCCCCCCCTACACATTGATGGTCATCTTCCAAAATTCTATAGATTCTGGAACAGTTCCCATGGATTGGAGGGTAGCTAATGTTACCCCACTAATCAAAAAAGGTGGTAGAGAGAAAACGGGGAATTATAGACCGGTAAGCCTGACATCGGTAGTGGGGAAAATGCTAGAGTCCATTATAAAAGATGTAATAGCAGAGCACTTGGAAAACAGTGACAGGATCAGACAAAGTCAACATGGATTTACAAAAGGTAAATCGTGCTTGGCTAATCTACTGGAATATTTTGAGGATGTAACTGGTAGAATAGATATGAGAGAACCAGTGGATGTGGTGTATTTGGACTTTCAGAAGGCTTTCGATAAGGTTCCGCATAAGCGATTAGCGTGTAAAGTTAAGGCACATGGGATTGGGGGCAAGGTACTGACTTGGATAGAGAACTGGTTGGCAGACAGGAAGCAAAGAGTTGGAATAAATGGGTCTTTTTCTGAGTGGCAGGCAGTGACTAGTGGGGTACCGCAGGGATCGGTCCTAGGACCCCAGCTATTTACAATATATATTAATGATCTAGATGAGGGAACTAGATGTAATATCTCCAAGTTTGCAGATGACACAAAGCTGGGTGGGTGTGTGTGCTGTGAGGAGGATGCCGAGAAACTCCAGTATGATTTGGATAGGTTGGGTAATTGGGCAGATGCATGGCAGATGCAGTATAATGTGGATAAATGCGAGGTTATCCACTTTGGTGGCAAAAACAGGAAGGCAGATTATTATCTGAACAGCAATAGATTAGAAGAAGGGGAAGTGCAACGAGACCTGGGTGTCCTTGTGCACCAGTCGCTGAAGGTAAGCATGCAGGTGCAGCAGGCGGTTAAGAAGGCAAATGGTATGTTGACCTTCATAGCAAGAGGGTTCGAGTACAGGAACAAGGATGTCTTGCTGCTGTTGTACAGGGCCTTGGTGAAACCACACCTTGAGTATTGTGTGCAGTTTTGGTCGCCTTATCTGAGGAAGGATGTTCTTGCCATGGAGGGAGTGCAGCGAAGATTCACCAGACTGATACCTGGGATGGCAGGAATGACGTATAAGGAGAGATTGGGTCGATTGGGCTTATACTCGCTTGAGTTTAGAAGGATGAGAGGGGATCTCAGTGAAACGATGGCGGGGGAGTCCAGAACCAGGGGTCACAGTCTAAGGATAAGGGGTAAGCCATTTAGGACAGAGATGAGGAGGAATTTCTTCACCCAGAGAGTGGTGAACCTGTGGAATTCTCTACCACAGAAGGCCGTAGAGGCCAATTCATTAAATATATTCAAGAAGGAGTTGGATATATTTCTTAAGGCTAAAGAGATCTAGGGATATGGGGAGAAGGCAGGGACAGGGTACTGAATTTGGATGATCAGCCATGATCTCATTGAATGGCGGAGCAGGCTCGAGGGGCCGAATGGCCTACTCCTGCTCCTATCTTCCATGTTTCTATGTTTCACTTCCTGCTTTGTTGTTCTGGCCTTGATAGCTTGGCCTCTCTCTGAGGGCAGGAGCCAGGGATTTACAAGCAGCCGCCAATCTACAGAAAGGTCCCTCAACAATTCAGCCTGAGGATTGACATCTGACACTTGTGACTAGACATGTTGACCTGTGCTGTATTTATTTTGCCCCCTGTACTGAAATGATCAGCTGCCTCGTGAAAGGAAACAGGATTTGACAATAATCAGAGACATCCTGTCGAAGTATCTTTAATAAATAAACACGTTTGTAAAAACAGCTCCACATTATTTCACAAACTGCAAAAAGATGGTTTCGATAGAGTAAATAAAGAGAAACAGTTTCCATTGGCAGAAGGGTCAGTGAGCAGAGGGCACAGATTGAAGGTGATTGGCAAACCGAGCAGAGACGACATAGAATCTTAGAATCATTGAATCATAGAATGGTTACAGCACAGAGGGAGGCCACTCGGCCCGTCCAGCCTGGCCAGCATGAGGAAACATCTATTTACACAGCGAGTCTGGAACGCGCTGCCTGAAAGGGCGGTGGAAGCCATCTCGGACGTAATAAAACTCACTACACACTTGGTTTGAGTATAAAGCAAGGCTTTAATCAACTTGTTTCAGAACATGGAAGTCTAGTTGTACTTCACTAGCTCCTTGTCTTACAAAATGTCCCTGGCAAGCTGGGGCCAACGCCCGAGTATTTATACTCCTTGGACGGCGCCACCAGCTGGCCGTCCAGTGTTATTTCATAGGTAGTTTCTCGATGATGAGATTTATGACAGTCTCAATAGTAACTTTCAACAGGGACTCAGATAAATACTTGATGGGAAGAAATTTGCAGGGCAATGGGGAAAGAGCAGGGGGAGCGGGATTAACGGGATAGCTCTTTCACAGGCACGATGGGTCGAATGGCCTCCTTCCGTGCTGTATCATTCTACGATTCTATGTTGAGCTTAGAACTCTAATATTTTTTGTGCTCATTAAAGGACGTTAGTGCGGGGTGGGGGGGCGGGTATGAGAACACTTTGCCATTTCAAGAACCCGCTATCAGTATCAATCATTCACAGTCACGCACAGCACCGATAGGCAAATCTAGCGGATCTCACTCACGTGGTGTTAGCTCGCGAGCAGTCTGGGATTGCGAACACGGTTGTTAATAATAAAAAAAACTGTTAATATTAATATAGATGAACATATTGGCCCAAGCCTTGCTGGAAACATCGCAGCGTGTTAACGACACACGCCGTTATTAATGGGTGACTCAGCCAGCACCTTCGGGGGATTATGAGAGAAAAGCCGTGAGTCACGAATCTCCAGAACTCGCGGGTCGATTCACGCCGCTCTGCCTTCGCACAAACGGCATCTCGCCCTCAGCCTCCCCGTTATTTTTAAGAACTTGCTGGATTTGCACATTAATTGCCCGTTAATTACCAGTCCTAACATGCTGCGGCAAGTTTAAGAGCGTAAGTGCCCTTTTAACAATGTGACAATTGTTCATGCAGTGCCGCTCAACCTCTCCGGCCCAGAAAGGGAACAAATTAAACTGTTCAATCTCATTCCTGTAGGTAATGGAAAAGAAAGACTTGCATTTCTCCAGCGCCTTTCATGACCACCGGACGTCCCAAAGTGCTTTACAGCCAATGAAGTGCTTTTTGAAGTGTAGTCACTGTTGAAATGTAGGAAAAGCGGCAGCCAATTTGCGCACAGCAAGCTCCCACAAACAGCAATGTGATAATGAGCAGATCATCTGTTTTTGTCATGTTGATTGAGGGATAAATATTGGCCGGGACACCGGGGAGAACTCCCCTGCTCTTCTTCGAAATAGTGCAGCGGGATCCTGAGAGGGCAGACGGGGCCTCGCTTTATCGTCTCATCCAAAATTCGGCACCTCTGACAGTGCAGCACTCCCTCAGCACTGCACTGGAGTGTCAACCTAGATTGTTGTGCTCAAGTCCCTGGAGCGGGACTTGAACCCACAACCTTCCGACTCGGAGGCGAGAGTGCTTCCCACTGAACCCCGGCTTAAATAAGAATCTCTAATAACGTCACATTAAATTTTTTTCTTATTTTTCCTTTCTGTCTCTCTTCTCTATCTTTATTTCCCTCTCTCTATTTCTCGTTATGTACCTGATTTGACTCTAATTCACTCAAGTTCCTCCTCCATCGTTCCTCTGTTTTTTCCTCAGTTATTTAATCTCATTGGTGAAGGAGATAGACTCTGGGGTGGGGACTTGAACCCACAACCTTCTGACACAGAGGCGAGAGTGCTGCCCACTGAGCCACAGCTGACACTTGCCAACAGGAAGAGGTTCCACCACCACCTTCTCAGGGCAACTAGGGATGGGCAATAAATGTCAGCGATGCCCACACACCGAGAATGAATAAAAGATGTAATGGCACACCCTCACATTTCCACCCAGTAGAGAGTCAGAGAGTTGTGGGTTCAAGTCCCACTCCAGAGACTTGAGCACAAAAATCTAGGCTGACACTCCAGTGTAGTACTGAGGGAGCACTGCACTGTTGGAGGGGCAGTACTGAGGGAGCGTTGCACTGTTGGAGGGGCAGTACTGAGGGAGCACTGCACTGTTGGAGGGGCAGTACTGAGGGAGCACTGCACTGTTGGAGGGGCAGTACTGAGGGAGCACTGCACTGTCGGAGGGGCAGTACTGAGGGAGCACTGCACTGTTGGAGGGGCAGTACTGAGGGAGCACTGCACTGTCGGAGGGTCAGTGCTGAGGGAGCACTGCACTGTTGGAGGGGCAGTACTGAGGGAGCGCTGCACTGTCGGAGGGTCAGTGCTGAGGGAATGCTGCACTGTTGGAGGGGTAGTACTGAGGGAATGCTGCACTGTTGGAGGGGTAGTACTGAGCGAGCGTTGCACTGTCGGAGGGGCAGTACTGAGGGAGTGCTGCACTGTCGGAGGGGCAGTACTGAGGGAGCACTGCACTGTCAGAGGAGCAGTACAAAGGAAGTGCCGCACTTTCGGAGGGGCAGTAATGAGGGAATGCTGCACTGTCGGAGGGGCAGTAATGAGGGCGTGCCGCACTGTTGGAGGGTCAGTGCTGAGGGAGCGCTGCACTGTCGGAGGGGCGGTACTGAGGGAGCGCCGCACTGTCGGAGGGGCAGTACTGAGGGAGCGCCGCATTGTCGGAGGGGCAGTGCTGAGGTAGTGCCGCACTGTCGGAGGGGCAGTACTGAGGGAGCACCGCTCTGTCGGAGGGGCAGCACTGAGGTAGTGCTGCACTGTCGGAGGGGCTGTACTGAGGGATCGCCGCACTGTCGGAGGGGCAGTACTTAGGGAGTGCTGCACTGTCGGGGGCAGTACTGAGGGAGTGCTGCACTGTCGGAGGGGCAGTACTGAGGGAGCGCTGCACTGTCGGAGGGGCTGTACTGAGGGAGCACTGCACTGTCGGAGGGGCAGTACTGAGGGAGCACTGCACTGTTGGTGGGGCAGTACTGAGGGAGCACTGCACTGTCGGAGGGTCAGTGCTGAGGGAATGCTGCACTGTTGGAGGGGTAGTACTGAGCGAGCGTTGCACTGTCGGAGGGGCAGTACTGAGGGAGTGCTGCACTGTCGGAGGGGCAGTACTGAGGGAGCACCGCACTGTCAGAGGAGCAGTACAAAGGAAGTGCCGCACTTTCGGAGGGGCAGTAATGAGGGAATGCTGCACTGTCGGAGGGGCAGTAATGAGGGCGTGCCGCACTGTCGGAGGGTCAGTGCTGAGGGAGCGCTGCACTGTCGGAGGGGCGGTACTGAGGGAGCGCCGCACTGTCGGAGGGGCAGTACTGAGGGAGCGCCACATTGTCGGAGGGGCAATGCTGAGGTAGTGCCGCACTGTCGGAGGGGCAGTACTGAGGGAGCGCCGCTCTGTCGGAGGGGCAGTACTGAGGTAGTGCTGCACTGTCGGAGGGGCTGTACTGAGGGATCGCCGCACTGTCGGAGGGGCAGTACTTAGGGAGTGCTGCACTGTCGGGGGCAGTACTGAGGGAGCGCTGCACTGTCGGAGGGGCAGTACTGAGGGAGCGCTGCACTGTCGGAGGGGCTGTACTGAGGGAGTGCTGCACTGTCGGAGGGGCGGTACTGAGGGAGTGCTGCACTGTCGGAGGGGCAGTACTGAGGGAGCGCCGCACTGTTGGCGGGGCAGTAATGAGGGCATGCGGCAATGTCGGAGGGTGAGTGCTGAGGGCATGCCGCACTGTCGGAGGGTCAGTGCTGAGGGAGCGCTGCACTGTCGGACGGGCAGTACTGAGGGAGTGCTGCACTGTTGGAGGGGCGCTATTGAGGGAGTGCTGCACTGTCGGAGCGGCAGTACTGAGGAAGCGCTGCACTGTCGGAGGGGCAGTAATGAGGGAATGCTGCACTGTCAGAGAGGTTGTACTGAGGGAGCTCTGCACTGTCGGAGGGGCAGTACTGAGGGAGCGCCACATTGTCGGAGGGGCAGTGCTGAGGGAGCACTGCACTGTCGGAGGGGCAGTACTGAGGGAGTGTTGCACTGTCGGAGGGGCTGTACTGATGGAGTGCAGCACTGTCGGAGGGGCAGTACTGAGGGAGCGCTGCACTGTCGGAGGGGCGGTACTGAGGGAACGCTGCACTGTCGGAGGGACAGTACTGAGGAAGCGCCGCACTGTCGGAGGGACAGTACTGAGGGAGCGCCGCACTGTCAGAGGGGCAGTACTGAGGGAGTGCTGCACTGTCGGAGGGACAGTACTGAGGGAGCGCTGCACTGTCGGAGGGACAGTACTGAGGGAGCGCCACACTGTCGGAGGGACAGTACTGAGGGAGCGCCGCACTGTCGGAGGGACAGTACTGAGAGAGCGCCGCACTGTCGGAGGGACAGTACTGAGGGAGCGCCGCACTGTCGGAGGGGCAGTACTGAGGGAGTGCTGCACTGTCGGAGGGACAGTACTGAGGGAGCGCCGCACTGTCGGAGGGGCAGTACTGAGGGAGCGCCACACTGTCGGAGGGGCAGTACTGAGAGAGTGCTGCACTGTCGGAGATGCCGTCTTTTGGATTAAGACGTTAAACCAAGGCCCCGTCTGGACTCTCAGGTGGATGTAAAAGATCCCATGGTACTATCTCGAAGAAGAGCAGGGGAGTTCTCCCCGGTGTCCTGGATCAATATTTATCCATTAACCGACGTGGCTAAAAACCAGATTAGGCCGGATTCATGGTCAGCGGCGATGTGAAGGTGCTCACCGCTGGTCCCAAAGAAAGCTGCCCTCAGAGACCGGACGATCCCTGCGGCGAGGGAAGCTCGGCTTTCTCAACATGCAGCTACGATCAGTGTGGTGTCATGGCAATCCCACAGCGCGAGCTGCTGGCACGGCAACCAGCTGTCTAAGCAGCCAATCAAAACGCAGACCGAAAACCAGGAATTGAAGAAGTTGCTTTGATTCTGACATTTTTTTAAATGTTACACAACGCAAAACAGAGATTGGGGCTCTCACACGGGCAAAAGGCAAACTTGAAATAAAGAGCAACAAACTTTAAAAAAATATAATTTTTTAAAAATTGTAATTTTAATTATAATGGAGTAACTTGACACTCCACAAAGTTAAAATTAGTTTTTTTAGGGCCAGAACGATTGTTTAGCAGGCAATGCTCCATCTCACCCTCAATAAGCTCCCCACTGGGGTGGAGCTAATTTACAGAACAAACGGGAAACTGTTCAACCTCCGTCGCCTCCAGTCTAGATCTAAGGTCGTTCCATCCTCTGTTGTCGAATTACAGTACGCAGAAGACGCTTGCGTCTGCACTCACTCGGAGGCTGAACTCCAAACCATCATCAACACCTTGACCGAAGCGTACAAGAGCATGGGCCTTACACTAAACATCCGTAAGACAAAGGTCCTCTACCAACCTGCCCCCGCCACACAGTGCTGCCCCCCGATTATCAAAATCCACGACAAGGCCTTGGACAACGTGGACCACTTTCCATACCTCGGGAGCCTACCGTCAACAAGGGCAGATGTCGACGACGAAGTCCAACACCGCCTTCAGTGTGCCAGTGCAGCCTTCGGTCGCCTGAGGAAGAGAGTGTTTGAAGACCAGGACCTCAAACCCGGCACTAAGCTCATGGTCTACAGAACAGTAGTGATACCCGCCCTTCTGTATGCTTCAGAGACATGGACCATGTACAGCAGGCACCTCAAAGCACTGGAGAGGTATCAGCAACGCTGCCTCCGCAAGATCCTGCAAATCCTGGCAGGATAGGCGCACCAACGTCAGTGTTCTCGCTCAGGCCAACATCCCCAGCATCGAAACTTTGACCACGCTCGATCAGCTCCGATGGACGGGTCACATTGTCCGCATGCCCGATACAAAGCTCCCAAAACAAGAGCTCTACTCGGAGCTCCGGCACGGCAAGAGAGCCCCAGGTGGGCAGAGGAAATGCTCCAAGGACACCCTCAAAGCCTCCTTGAAAAAGTGTAACATCCCCACCGACACCTGGGAATCCCTGGCCCAGGACCGCACAAAGTGGAGGAGAAGCATCCGGGAAGGCGCCGAACACCTCGAGTCTCTTCGCCGGGAGCAAGCGGAAGCTAAGTGCAGGCAGCGCAAGGAGCGCACGTCAACCCAAGCACCCCACCCACCCGCCCCTTCAACCACCGTCTGCCCCACCTGTGACAGAGACTGTAGGTCCCGCATTGGACTCATCAGTCACCTGGGAACTCATTTTTAATGTGGAAGCAAGTCATCCTCGGTTCCGAGGGACTGCCTAAGAAGAAGAAGAAAACCCCAGTTACACCTAATCCAACAAGGCTTAACACTTAATGGGGTATTTAACAGCGATATTAATGCGGAAAAGCCCAATTTTTCATCAGTTTCACTGGCTGCTGGCTATGACGGGGGCGGGTGTGGGGGCTGGGGGCGGGGGGACTGGGGGGCGGGGGCTGGGGGGCGCTTCCACAGCGCAGCCAGTGTTGGAGCAAGGAACGACTGACCGCGACTTCAGGATTTCCGGGTTAGGACGGGCCGCCGCGCTACACCGGGAAGCTTGCGGCCAGTTTTCAAAGGGGCGGTGGCGGCGAGCGCCGACAGTTCGCCGTCGTGACCCAGCGCAAAATTGCGGGGCCCACAACCCACTGACCGTGGCACTGCTGTTTGCGGGAGCTTGCTGTGCGCAGACCGAGGCCGCCGCGTTGCCCGCATGACAATAGTGACCCGCACGTCCAAAAACAAACAGAAAAGTACTTCATTGGTTGTGAGGCGCTGCGGGGGTGAGGGTGAGGGTGAGGGTGGGGGACGGTCCTGAGGTGGTGAGAGGCGCTAGAGAAATGCAAGCTCATTCTTGCAACCTGTACTCGGGGATTCCCCCCACCAGAGGGCAGCGGACCAGGAATATGTTGCAGGCGTAACTTAAAAACAACCTCACTTTGCTGTAGTGATGGGATGAAGCTGCTTTGGGATTGAGTGTCACCAGTGTTTTTCTGAGCGAGAGAGAGAAGTCGGACCAGAAGATCCGCCGGCGGAGAGGACTTGCGGCGCAGTTATGGCGCAGCTGCTGCCGTTTGTGTTTGCGCTCTCTCTGCACCTCTGCTGCGCCCTGGCCGGGATGGATTCGTGTTACGGACGGGACTCGGGAGCGGCGCAGCGGTGCCTGCCGGAATTTTGCAACACTGCCTTCAACCGGACGGTGCTGGCCAGCGCCGTGTGCGGCTCGCCCGCCCCCGAGGAGTACTGCCTGCAGACCGGCGTGACCGGGGTCACCCAGTCCTGCCATGTGTGCGATGCCCGGCGGAGCCACGGGGCCAGCGAGCTGAACGACTTCCACAGCGAGGAGGAACCCAGCTGGTGGCAGAGCCCGTCCATGGTGCACGGGGTGCAGTACCCCAACTCCGTCAACCTGACCCTGCACCTGGGTGAGTGACAGCCCCGAGACCCCGGGTCACCCATTGTAGCACCCACACTCCGCGTCACCCACACTCTGTGTCACCCACTCCAGCCCCGAGACCCCGGGTCACCCATTGTAGCACCCACACTCCGTGTCACCCACACTCTGTGTCACCCACTCCAGCCCCGAGACCCCGGGTCACCCATTGTAGCACCCACACTCCGTGTCACCCACACTCTGTGTCACCCACTCCAGCCCCGAGACCCCAGGTCACCCATTGTAGCACCCACACTCCGCGTCACCCACTCCAGCCTCAGACTCTGTGTCACCCATTCTAGCACCCATAATCCAGGTCACCTAGTCCAGCACTCACACTCCATGTCACCCTCTCCAGCCCCGAGACCCCGGGTCACCCACTCCAGCACCCACACTCCGGGTCACCCACTCCAGCCCCGAGACCCCGGGTCACCCACTCCAGCCCCCACACCCCGTGTCACCCACTCCAGCCCCGAGACCCCGGGTCACCCACTCCAGCACCCACACTCCGGGTCACCCACTCCAGCACCCACACTCCGGGTCACCCACTCCAGCACCCACACTCCGGGTCACCCACTCCAGCCCCGAGACCCCGGGTCACCCACTCCAGCACCCACACCGGACTCCGGGTCACCCACTCCAGCACCCACACTCCGGGTCACCCACTCCAGCACCCACACTCCGGGTCACCCACTCCAGCCCTGAGACCCCGTGTCACCCACTCCAGCCCCCACACCCCGTGTCACCCACTCCAGCCCCGAGACTCAACCTCATTCACTAAGTCTCAGTCTATTCTAGCACAGGGACTAAGCCCATCACTGATTTAAATCATAGACTTGCTACAATCACTGGGTCATTTGTTAAACTTGTTACAATCATTGAGCGACTTGCTGCAATCAGTGGGTGAATTTTAAACCTGTTCCTGCATTTTATTGACTATCAAAAGCAGGAGGAATGGGTTCACTTACACAGATTATACAGCTCAGGAACAGGCCATTCGGCCCAACCATGCCGGTGTTTATGCCCCACACGAGCCTCCTCCCGCCTTTCCTCCTCTTCCCTCTCTTCCCTTCGTTCTCCCCCATGTGCTTGTCCAGCCTCCCCTTAAAATGCATCGATACTGTTCGCCTCAACACTTTATGTATATTCGGGTTAATCTGTGGATGAAATTTCCTTTCACACGCTTTGAGCGGGTGCAACGTGTGGAACAGCTGCACCTGTGTCTGTTTTCTGTGATAAGGTCATAAACTCTTTGGAAAGTAGTTTGTGGATTTAGTTTTCTGCTGGGTTGGTTAGTGTTAAATGTAAAGCAGGAGTTTGGTCAGCGGGAGACTGCGGGACAGGACCACAGATGTTATTTTCGTTTCTCAAGTCACTGCAATTGTTTCCAAGTGAGGCTTGAAACGGGGTCCCGTTCTAGTTAAAATTTCTTTAAAAGTTAAGATGAAATGGAATAAAGGGCAATAATAACAGAAAAACACTTTGGAAATTCTTATTTAGTTGGACGAGTTGTTTTTATTGCCCTGTTTAAAGTTCTTAGCTCAAGAGTCCAGTTTGTGCCATTTCCCCAAACTCCGACTGCAGAAGTTAATCAACTTTTAAACTAAAAGATTGTGAATCAAGCAGGCGCTAGGACCCGCGCGGAACACCCGGACTCTTCGCACAACGAGAAGGGGTTTAAAATCTAACCTGACCTATCGGAGTGGAGTATGCAAATTAAAATCTGGGTCTCATTGTCCCTGAACCAATTAACCTCCGGGTATGTAAATTAAGGGGCGGGGTTCCCGCGGCCACGTGGTTTAAAGCCCCGGTACTGGCAGCTAATCGGGTTCCCCCTAGCGGTTGTCGGTTTTTATTCCCAGCTCCCTGGGCAATGCCAACAGGACACTGGCACATGGCACCGATTGGTTGGGGAGGTTGGAATGCAGTACTTCCCATCTGGATGATGGGTCCGTCACTGGGTTTGGAAGCTCTTCCCATTCCAGACTTTTTCACATTTCCAAACCCCATTTTTGAGACACCTCATGAACCAGTATTCAAAATTACTAGTGAACATAGAAGATAGGAGCAGGAGTAGGCCATTCGGCCCCTCGAGCCTGCTCCGCCATTCAATGCGATCATGGCTGATCATCCAAATTCAGTATCCTGTCCCTGCTTTCTCCCCATATCCCTTGATCCCTTGAGCCTTAAGAAATATATCCAACTCCTTCTTGAATATATTTAATGAATTGGCCTCAACCGCCCTCTGTGGTAGAGAATTCCACAGGTTCACCACTCTCTGGGTGAAGAAATTCCTCCTCATCTCAGTCCTAAATGGCTTACCCCTTATCCTTAGACTGTGACCCCTGGTTCTGGACTCCCCGGCCATCGGGAACATCCTTCCTGCATCTAGTCTGTCCAGTCCTGTTAGAATTTTATAAATTTCAATGAGATCCCCTCTCATTCTTCTAAACTCCAGCGAGTACAAGCCCAATCGACCCAATCTCTCCTCAGAGGAAGACAGGACTTGCGTTCATATAGCGACTTGCCTTGTTTTGTCTCGGGTTGAGTCGGTATATGCAGTCTAGCTGTACTCCGCCAACTTTGTAAGGAATTCCCTAGGACACTGGGGATAACTCCCCTGCTCTTCTTAGAAACAGTGTCACGGGATCTTTTACATCCACCCGAGAGGACAGACGGGACCTCGGTTTAATGTCTCATCAAAAGACAGCACCTCCGACAGTGCAGCACTCCTTCAGTACTGCACTGGGAGTGTCAGCTTAGATTTTGTGCTCGAGTCTCTGGAGTGGGGACTTGAACCCACAACCTCTTGATTCGGAGGCGGGAGTACTGCCCACTGAGCCACGGCTGACACACGAAGGGCCCTAAGATTTTTATTGGCTGTAAAGCGTTTTGGGACGTCCTGAGGTTGTGAAAGGTGCTGGAGAAATTGAATGACCCTTCTTTCCCACCATGCCTTGGACCTCTCACTTCACATTCTCCCTCCTGCTCGGTGTCCCTGTCATTAGCCACTGGGAGATGACTACTCTCTCTACCTGACCAGCTCCAGATGAATGTAAACTGTTTGATCAGCGGCGAATATTCTCTGTGTTGGAGGGCTGAGCTGCTGCACTTCACGATGCCGAGGCTCTGTTGGGAATGAAGTCACCGCCACTGTGACTGATGGGCTCCCGTGCAAATCCACCTTGGAATTGGCATGCTCAGCCCCTGAACTGAGAGTGACCGTCTTATAATTTATAGACCTGTCTCGTTAGGACAAAGACGCTGCATTTTATTTGGTCATTTTTTTACCCCCTCCCCTATTAAATCCTGGCTGTGTAAATAATCACTGGGCGTGAAGCCCAGTCAAGGAAACACTCAAGGGTTTGCTCCTCTGAGGAATTGCGTTGTTTAGTCTTTCGATGTGGGACGACACAGGACATCTTTAGAGTCTGAATGTGGTTTATTTTGGTGCTGTGATCATTACAGACAGAAATTAGGCTTGGAGCCCCTGCCTTGCTCCACCTCAGCTTTGCTCGACTGAGTGGATTTATTTTGTAACTTAGCAGAAAAACATCCGTGGCTCAGTGGGCAGCACCCTCGCCTCTGAGTCAGAAGATCGTGGATTCAAGCCCCACTCCAGAGACTTGAGCACAAAACACAGGCTGACACTCCCAGTGAAGTGCTGAGGGAGTGCCGCACTGTCTGAGGGGCGGTACTGAGGGAGTGTCGAAGGGGAGGTACTGAGGGAGTGCCACACTGTTGGAGGGACAGTACTGAGGGAATGTCGGAGGGGCAGTACTGAAGGAGCGTGGCACTGTCTGAGGGGCAGTATTGAGGGAGCGCCGCACTGTCGGAGGGCAGCGCTGAGGGAGCGCTGCACTGTCAGAGTGGCTGTCTTTCGGATGAGACATTAAACCCCAGGCCCCGTCTGCTTTCTCATCTGAACATAAATGTTCCCATGGCATGATTTCGAAGAGGAGCTGAGGAGTTATCCCTAGTGTCCTGGTCAATATTTATCCCTCAAATAACAGCTAAAAAAACCCTCGATTATCTGGTAACTTATCTCATTGCTGTCTGTGGGATCTTGCTGTGTGCAAATTGGCTGCCGTGTTTCCAATGTTACAACAGTGACTACACTTCAAAAAGTAACTTCATTGGCTGTGAAGCGTTTTGGGACGTCCTGAAGTGGTGAAAGGTGCAATATCTTTCTTTAATTCAGATGAGTCTTGAAAAGAGAGCGCAAAGCAAAGATTATTGGGAAGACACCTAGGCCTAGAAATTCAGTTAAGGCCCGCCAGCAGGCTAACGCCCAAAAGTTAGCGCTGCGCGCGGAGCCACTTGCGCCCGCCGGAAATTCAGTTTCAGCGCCCCAACTCGAAGGCGGCCGCTATTCAAGGGTTTCGGCGCCCCCGCTTGGGGCGCTGAAACTGAATATCGGCACGCTAGGTGCCGCAGTGCCACCCGCTGCGGAGCGGCAGGCTGCGGTACTGCAGGCCTCCTCCTCTTAAGGGGGAGGTGCCTGCAACAGTGAGATTGCCGCTGGATTGTGCCGGGAAATGAGCCCGGCACCTCGGAGAAGTGCCGGGCTCGCGGAAAGCAGCCGGCAATGCCGCGGGGGGGGGGGGGGGGTGGAGGAGGCCGGGGAAGGAGGTGCGGGCAGGCGGCCGCCGAAAAAGCGGCCGGCCGCACCTCCACCTTAAAGCGCCCCAGTAGCGCAGCAGTACGGCCCTGTTTTTCCAGCGCTGTTTGCGGCCGCTGCAGAAGAGGCGGCCGCAACTAAATATGGGGTTTGGGCCGGAAGCGGGGCGGAACCGGGGCACTGCGCACACCGATGACGTCATCGGTGTCGGTGCAGCGCTACCGGTTACCGCCGCCATTACCGCAGCGCTGAATATCAGTGCACCCTCTTACACTGGCGCAGAAACCCTATTTGGGCGGTAACTGGGCGCAAAGCCCACTGAATTTCTAGGCCCTATTGCCCTCTCCTGTCCACTTTCTAATGCTCTACTTCTCGTTGACCCGCCCCTCGCCCTATAGTTCTGTTGAGTTTATAACAATGTAAAATTGAGAAGTCGGCTCACGGGGCGCAGCGGGGCAGTGTCGATGTCCTGAGGTCAGAACTAAACGTAAACAACGCAGGAGTTGCCCAAGTTGAGGTGTGCCCAGCACCGCATGACCCTGTACTGTCCTCCATCACCAGCGTCTGGAAAGGTAAGCTAGATTACTGAAAGATCAGTGGACCATTGACCTGATGATCATAGGACGATACAACAGAGGACGAGGACATTTGGCCCATCGTGCCTGTGGAAGATTATGGGGGGCAGAAACCGGGCCGTTAAAATCCCCCCCCACCACCCAATAACAACTTGCATTTATATAGCACCTTTAACGTAGTAAAACGTCCCAAGGGGCTTCACAGGAGCGTTGGCAAACAAAATATGACGCCGAGCCACATAGGGAGATATTAGGACAGGTGAGAGGTAAGTTTTAAGGAGCGTCTTAAAGGAGGAGAGAGAGGGATTTCCAGAGCTCGGGGCCTAGGCAGCTGAAGGCACGGCCGCCAATGGTGGAGTGAAGGAAATCGGGGATGTGCAAGAGGCCATAATTAGAGATCTCGGAGGGTTGTGGGGCTGGTGGAGATTACAGAGATAGGGAAGGGGCAGAGGCCATGGAGGGATTTGAAAACAAGGATGAGAATTTTAAAATCGAGGTGTTACTGGACCGGGAGCCAGTGTCGGTCAGCGAGCACGGGGGGTGAGGGGTGAACAGGACTTGGTGCGAGTTAGGACACGGGGCAGCAGAGGTTTGGATGAGCCGATGTCTCAAAGCACTTCACACCCACTGGCTTACTCCTGAAGTGCAGCCACTCCTGTCGCATCGAGAGGCACCATCCCTTTAAACCATGCTTGGCGTTCCCCTTTTAAAGGCAGCGAGGAATCCGACTCCCGCCTTGGAACAGCCTCTGTGCACTCACGCCACACAAAAGCTTGAAGTAAACAAGGAAACCAGACAGTTATACCCTTCCTGGATTCATTGAGGCTTGAGACCCAAGCCCTGCACGACCAACAAATGGTGATTGTTTAAATCAACATTACTTTGTGATGCCTAGGCTAATAAATTAACGGCATACATCACTCCAGATGTCTGACTCGTTGCTGCAAAAATAATATAAATGATTGCGATGGATCGGTGATCTACAGTCGAGCGATTAAGCAGGACCAGCGTGCTTCGCTACACAGCGGGAGTCGGTTAGCTTCCCGCACAATCGCGGGATTAGGAGGGGCTCCGGGGCATAGGGGAGGGGGGGCTCTAAACTCTCCTTGTGGGGCGCACCTGCCCCTCCTCCTGACCCCCTGAGGATCTCCTGTCCACGTCCTGATCTTCCCCCAACTTGCTTCAGCCTGCGGGGTGAGGCGGGGGTTGGGGGGGGGCTGCTGTGGGCGGGTGGCGAAGGCTGCAACACTTATGCCCCACTCAAGAGAGCAGGTTAAAGTTAGGCTGGGCAAGTAAGAAACCCACCCAATTTCCATCGCTCAAATGTTGTCTGATAATCGCTCCTGGGACATCTTACTATGTTAATAATAATAATAATTCAACTTTATTGTCATTGTACAATGCACAAGTACATGAACAACAAAATGTGATCTTGCAAGCTCCAATGAGTCCAGTACAAATAACATTAACATTAAACATAAATAGCACCGTCCTGGGAGAAGCAAAGCCGCTGCGTCTGTGCGCGCCGCCATTCCATTTCCACTGTATAAATGCAAGTTAAAACGTCTGCTCTCTCAGATGGACGTGAACGATCCCACGGCCACTATTTCGAAGAAGAGCAGGGGAGTTCTCCCTGGTGTTCTCGGCCAATATTTATCCCTCAACCAGCATCACTAAAACAGATTATCTGGTCATTATCACATTGCTGTTTGTGGGATCTTGCTGTGCGCAAATTGGCTGCCGCGTTTCCTACATTACAACAGTGATTACACTTCAAAAAGTACTTCATTGGCTGTAAAGCGCTTTGGGACGTCCTGAGGTCATAGCGTCATAGAGTTATACAGCACAGAAAGAGGCCCTTCGGCCCATCGTGTCCGCGCCGGCCATCAAGCCCTGTCTATTCTAATCCCATTTTCCAGCACTTGGTCCGTAGCCTTGTATGCTATGGCGTTTCAGGTGCTCGTCTAAATGCTTCTTGAATGTTGTGAGGGTTCCTGCCTCTACCACCCTTTCTGGCAGTGAGTTCCAGATTCCAACCACCCTCTGGGTGAAAAAGTTTTCCCTCAAATCCCCTCTAAACCTCCTGCCCCTTACCTTGAAACTATGCCCCCTGGCTATTGACCCCTCTACTAAGGGGAAAAGTTCCTTTCTATCTACCCTATCTGTTGTGTATGTACCTTTAAGGGAAGAACTGGTTTTAGACTGCATTACCGGCAGTGACCACCCCTGTATAAAAGGCCCTAGCAGGCTTCTGTATTTCAGTCTGACGTTGCCCTCCTGTTCAGTAAAGTACCTGTTAACTGTTCTCCCGAAGTCCGTGTACTATTGAGGCGCGGACTTTACACTATCTATGCCCCCTTAAAGGTCGTAAAAGGTGCTGTATAAATGCCGGATTTTTTTTGTAAAGTTTTATGAAAAGGGAAGAATTTCATCATTACACAAACACCATCTTTTGATTTCTCCTGTTCAAAGTCAGCTGTTCCTGTGCTGTGGTGGAAGCTGATGTTCCAGACAGAAAATAGCAACTGTGTCTGTCTGTCTGCCTCTCTCTCTCTCTCTCTCTGGACTGGGGGATTCGGGTCAGGCTGTTCCCAGACCAGACAGGCCCCGAGTCTCCGCAGCTGTTCCCAATCCAGAGGAAGTTTAGATTGGACTTCCTATCGCGGGAGATGAAAGACAAAACACTCAGGCAGCTTCCCAGATCCGGGATGTTCCCCACACTTAACAATCATGTGGACTTTTTAATCGGGCTTAACTTTAATGAGACCATAACTAGACCCCAAGTATTCCACCTCTCCCACGCCCATCTCTGTTGTGACAATTTAAATTTGCAAATAAGAACATTCCAATCACACAAGTCAACCAGCACCAGATTACCCAGGGGGGCTGTTACTGATTATTAGTTTAGTAAAAGACAGCCATGGTTTAACCATTGTCTCATATTTTCCTCTACATGTCTAATTACATCATAAAAGTGCAGAAGACTTGGATGTTTGGTTCTGGTGTGTTTAAAAAAAAATGCAAGTAATGAATGAGTCAAGGAGCCTCGAGCTTAAAACCTCAGCCCCCTCCCTCTCTCTGTAACCTCCTTCAGCCCCACAACCCTCCGAGATATCTGCGCTCCTCCAATTCTGGCCTCTTGCGCATCCCCCGATTTGGAGAGATTGGGTCAATTGGGCTTATACTCGCTGGAGTTTAGAAGAATGAGAGGGGATCTCATTGAAACTTATAAAATTCTAACAGGACTAGACAGACTAGATGCAGGAAGGATGTTCCCGATGACGGGGGAGTCCAGAACCAGGGGTCACCATCTAAGGATAAGGGGTAAGCCATTTAGGACAGAGATGAGGAGGAATTTCTTCACCCAGAGAGTGGTGAACCTGTGGAATTCTCTACCACAGAAGGCAGTGGAGGCCAATTCATTAAATATATTCAAGAAGGAGTTGGATATATTTCTTAAGGCTAAAGGGATCAAGGGATATGGGGAGAGGGCAGGGACCGGGTACTGAGTTTGGATGATCAGCCATGATCTCATTGAATGGCGGAGCAGGCTCGAGGGGCCGAATGGCCTACTCCTGCTCCTATCTTCTATGTTTCTATGATGTCCTTCACTCCACCATTGGCGGCCGTGCCTTCAGCTGCCTGGACCCCAAGCCCTGGAATTCCCTCCCTAAACCTTTCCGCCTCTCTGAGTTTCGGGGGGGAGGGAGGTGGGTGTCCGGGGGTGGCTTGCCAGGAGATGGAATGTCAGTGGGATGTTGAGTAGTGAGTTTAAAAGTAATTTAATCTAAATTAAATGGGAGCGATGTTACTGTAAAGTCAGTGGGCGCGTAATTCGGTTAGGCCCCGTTTGGGGGCGGCACCGGAGTTAAGGCCGGACATTTAGCTGCGCACTCTGCGGGGCCTTCGATGGCCCACACTAGGCCACCAGGGCAGCGCGGTGCCATGGGCTGCGCGATGGCGGCCAGGACCACGCCACGGCCCACCACGCTGTGCCGACCTGGAGGTCGACCAAAAACAGAAAATGGCGGCACGGGTCGCGGCCGCACCTCCCCTTAACTAGCGTCCTGTGAGCGGAGGTCGGCCCGGAACGCCACCCGCGAGGCCGAGGCTGACACTGACACTGCCTGCGGCAGCCTTGCGGGGCGCAGCCGAATTTCTTTCACGGGGTGCTAAGGGGTCGCCACCCACATCATTGCCAGAGGTGCGACAGCCCGGGGTGCTACCGGCGGGGAAGCGGCGCTATCGGGTAGCACCTCAGCAACGCCCTGCCGAATTTCTCGGGGGGGGGTGGGTAGCGGAGTGGGGTGGGGGGGTGGGGTGTGGATTGGGGGATGTGCTGGGGAGTGGGGGGGTAGCGAGTGGGGGGGGTCGAGGGGATGGGGGTGAGGCGCGGGTGGGGGATGTGGTAGGGAGCGGGTTGGAGTAGGGAGTGGGAGCCCGGGCAGGCTGCTTTGATGGGGTGGAGAAGGTGCAGCGCAGATTCACCAAAATAATACCCGGGCTAAAAAGGTTACATTCTGAGGGCAGGTTGCTTGTATTCCCTCGAGTAAAGTAGATTAAGGGGTGATCTAATTGAGATGTTAAAGAAAGAAAGACTTGTATTTCTCCAGCGCCTTTCACCACCTCAGGACGTCCCAAAGTGCTTCACAACCAATGAAACACTTTTTGAAGTGTAGTCACTGTTGTAATGTAGGAAACGTAGCAGCTAATTTGCGCACAGCAAGATCCCACAACCAGCAATGATAATGGCCAGATAATCTGTTTTAGTGATGTTGATTGAGGGATAAATATTGACCAGGACACCGGGGAGAACTCCCCTGCTCTTCTTCGATGTAGTGCCGCAGGATCTTTTACGTCCACCTGAGAAGGCAGACGGGACCTCAGTTTAACGTCTCATCCAAAAGACGGCACCTCTGACAGTGCAACACTCCCTCAGCACTGCACTGGGAGTGTCAGCCTAGATTTATTGTGCTTCAGTCTCTGGAGTGGGACTTGAACCCACGACTTTCTGACTCAGAGACGAGGGTGCCGCCCACTGAGCCACAGCTGACACCGTTAAGATGATTAAAGGAGTTGATCGGGTAGATCGAGAGAAACTGTTTCCTCTGGTGGGGGGGAGTCCAGAATGATGTGCCATCAATAACTCGAGGACAAGAAGTTAAAGGATTCAACTGAAGGCTTTTAATCGCTAAGAACATTGCACGTCATTCCACATCGGATTCGTCTGGCAGAATGACTCATACAGCTCTTGAGACCTTTATATGACAAAAGACAGGGGCGGAGCCAATACACACAATAGGGGAAAAGGGGGCGGTACACACAATACAATGCAGGTAAAACACAGGGGCTGATGAAGACATATATTTCATCACATTCACCCCTTCTACAGATTTAGTCTGTCCGGGGGTGTGAGAGTCCTTCCTGAACGTCGCAACAGTACCTCGGGTTCCGACCGGGAGTCCGTGGAGCCCTCCTGGGCATACCCATGTGCTGGGGGTGTTGCAGGTACTTCTGGGGGTGGTGAGGATACCTCTGGGGATGGTGGAGGTTCTTCTGGGGGTGGTGAGGATGGGTCGCCGTCGCTTCCTGCCGAGGCGAGGTCCTTTATGGACACGGTGTCCTCACGCCCGTCGGCTTGCTTGACGTACGCGTACTGTGGGTTTGCGTGGAGTAGGTGCACTGCCTCCACGAGGGGATCCGTTTTGTGGCCCCTCACATGCTTCCGTAATAGGACTGTCCCTGGGGTGGAGAGCCACGAAGGTAGGGACACTCCCGAGGTTGATTTGCGGGGAAAAACAAACATCTTCTCGTGAGGAGTGGCGTTAGTAGCAGTACACAGTAGCGACCTTATCGAGTGGAGTACGTCTGGGAGGACCTCTTGCCAGCGGGAGGTAGGGAGGCCTTTAGACCTTAGTGCTAAGGTGACCGCCTTCCACACTGTCGCGTTCTCCCTCTCCACTTGCCCATTACCCCGGGGGTTATAACTAGTGGTCCGACTCATGGCTATCCCCTTCGACAGCAGGTATTGGCGCAGTTCGTCGCTGATGAACGACGCCCCCCTGTCAGTGTGGATGTAGTTCGGCATGCCGAACGTGCAAAACAGGCTGCCGAGGCACTTGATGACCGTGGCACTGGTCATGTCTGGGCAGGGGTAGGCGAATGGGAAGCGGGAGTACTCGTCCACAATGTTGAGAAAGTACACATTGCGGTCGGTGGAGGGGAGTGGCCCCTTGAAATCTAAGCTCAGGCGCTCGAATGGCCGTGTAGCTTTGATCAGGTGGGCTCAGTCGGGCCTGTAAAAACGGGGCTTGCATTCCGCACAGGTGCGGCAGTCCCTGGTCATAGACCGGACCTCCTCGATGGAATAGGGCAGGTTACGGGATTTTATAAAGTGAAATAGCCGGGTGACCCCCGAGTGGCAGAGGCCATTGTGGAGGCCCTGTAGCCTGTCCCCCTGGATGCTGGCACACATCCCTCGTGATAGGGCGTCGGGGGATTCGTTGAGGGCCCCCGGCCTATATATTATGTCGTACTCAAATGTGGAGAGTTCGATCCGCCACCTGAGAATTTTGTCGTTCTTGATCTTCCCCCTCTGTTTGTTGTTAAACATGAAGGCTACCGACCGCTGGTCGGTAAGCAGGGTGAAGCGTTTGCCGGCTAGGTAGTGCCTCCAGTGCCGCACTGCCTCCACTATGGCCTGGGCCTCCTTCTCTACCGAGGAGTGCCTGATCTCGGGCCCTTGGAGGGTTCTTGAGAAAAAGGCTACGGGCCGCCCATCCTGGTTGAGGGTGGCTGCTAAAGCGAAGTCGGACGCATCGCTTTCGACCTGGAAAGGGATGTTTTCGTCCACGGCCCGCAGCGCGGCCTTCTCAATATCGTGTTTAATGCTGTTGAAGGCGGCGTGGGCCTCGGCCGTGAGCGGGAAGGACGTTGATTTCAGGAGGGGACGGGCCTTGTCGGAATAATTGGGGACCCATTGGGCGTAATAGGAGAAAAACCCCAGGCACCTTTTCAGGGCCTTGGGAGTGTTTGGTAGGGGTAGCTCCCGTAGGGGGCGCAATCGGTCGGGGTCCGGACCGATTTCCCCGTTTTCCACCACGCAGCCCAGGATACAGAGGCGCGTGGTGCTAAAGACACACTTATCCTCGTTGTAGGTGAGATTGAGTCTGAGGGCGGTTTTCAGAAATCTCGCGAGGTTCGAGTCGTGGTCTTGCTGGTCGTGGCCGCAGATGGTGACGTTGTCTAGGTATGGATAGGTGGCTCTTAACTGGTTCTCATCGACCATGCGGTCCACCTCCCGCTGGAAGACCGAGACCCCATTCGTTACCCCAAAGGGGACTATGAGGAAGTGGTAGAGGCATCCGTTCGCCTCGAAGGCGGTGTATGGACGGTCCTCCAGCCTAATGGGGAGCTGGTGGTATGCCGATTTTAGGTCGATGGTGGAAAACACCCGGTATTGCGCAATTTGGTTAACCATATCCGCTATGCGGGGCAGAGGGTAGGCGTCTAGCTGGGTGTATAGATTAACCGTCTGGCTATAATCTATCACCATCCGCTTCTTTTCGCTACCCTTAACTACTACTACCTGGGCGCGCCACGGGCTGGTACTGCATTCGATGATACCCTCCCGCTTGAGTCTTTCTACTTCAGACGCAATGAACCATCTGTCCTCCCAGCTGTACCGCCTACTCTTGGTCGCTATGGGTCGACAGTTGGGTGCGAGGTTGGCGAACAGAGAGGGCGGCTTGACCTTCAGGGTAGCCAGACCGCACACTGTGAGGGGCGGCTGGGACCCACCGTAGGTAAGCGTGATACTTCGGTGGTGGCACTGGAAGTCCAGACCCAAGATCACGCTCACACGGAGATCTGGCATTATCAACAGTTTAAAATCTCTGTAATCAGTGCCTTTTACCGACAACATAACCACGCAGAAACCTGTAATTTTTGAGGTATGAGTCTTATCAGCCATGGCGATTTTGCCCTGTGTAGGGACTATCGTTAGTGAAAGTCGTTTTACCAGGCTAGGATGAATAAAGCTTTCGGTGCTCCCGCAGTCAATCAAACATTTAACCTTGTTCCCGTTTACCTCTATGTCCCTCATCGATCTAGACAACGGATGCGGCCTGGATTGATCCACTGTGATTGAGGCCACCAGTGGGTCCTGGGGGTCCGTGTAGTCGGGACAAGATGGTGGACTCCATGAGGGTGGACAAGATGGCATCCAAGATGGCCGCCCCCACGGCGCGCACGCGGCGGTGGCGGAGTTGGAGGCGGGGTTCCCTCTGCAGACTTTACGGAAATGTCCTTTCTTCCTGCATTTAAAACAGGTGGTGCCCTTCGCTGGGCACAAATGCCTGGAGTGTTTGTCCTGGCTGCAGAAGTAGCATTTCGGGCCCCGATGCATCGCGGCAGTAGTGGGGCTCCTGGGTGGAGGCTGGGGCTCCGACGGTGCTGGGCTGGCCTGAGACCTGGGAGGCGAAGATGGCTTCCAAGATGGCGGCCCCCACGGCGTGCACGAGGCGGAGTGGGCCGCGTGGCCTGAGGAACAGGATTCAGAGTTCCTCTGGGCCATATCCAGCGATCGCGCTATGCCCATAGCCTGTTTTAAGTCCAGTCCCTCCTTTTCAAACAGTTTCTGCCGAATGTAATTTGAACTGAGGCCCGCAATAAAGGAGTCTCGGATCAGCTCCTCCGTGTACACGGTGGCAGACACGGCCTTACAGTTACAGTCTCTGCCCAGTACTTTTAGGCTTAGCATGAAGTCCTCTAGTGACTCACCGTGCCGCTGCATGCGAGTAGTCAGAAGATGCCTGGCGTACACCTTGTTTATTGGCCGCACGTAGTGGGCCTTCAGAATGGTGCAGGCATCCTCATAGCTGGTGGCATCTCGGATGAGAGGGGAGACCCGATGACTCACCCGGTTTCGCAGGATTCCCAGTTTCACGTCTCCGGTGGCGGTCGCAGCTGCTATGGTGGTGGCTGAGGTTTCGATGAAAAATTCGAAGCATTGGAACCAGTGTCCGAACTGTGTGGCTGCGTCTGTGGCATGGGGGTCCAGATCCAAGCGCTCTGGTTTCAGGAGTCGATCCATCTTGGTGTTTTAGCAGTTAAAATTGATGTGCCATCAATAACTCGAGGACAAGAAGTTAAAGGATTCAACTGAAGGCTTTTAATCGCTAAGAACATTGCACGTCATTCCACATCGGATTCGTCTGGCAGAATGACTCATACAGCTCTTGAGACCTTTATATGGCAAAAGACAGGGGCGGAGCCAATACACACAATAGGGGAAAAGGGGGCGGTACACACAATACAATGCAGGTAAAACACAGGGGCTGATGAAGACATATATTTCATCACACAGAACAAGGGGGCAGAACCTTAAAATTAGAGCCAGGCCGCTCAGGGGTGATGTCAGGAAGCACTTCTTCACACAGAGGGTGGCGGAAATCTGGAACTCTCTCCCCAAAAAAAGCTGTTGAGGCTGGGGGTCAATTGAAAATTTCAAAACTGAGATTGATAGATTTTGTTCAGTAAGGGTATTGAGGGTTACGGAACCGAGGCGGGTAGATGGAGTTAAGATACAGATCAGCCATGAACATAATTGAATGATGGAACAAGTTTGAAAGGCCAGAGGCCTCCTCCTGTTCCTATGTTCCTTCCTAATGACTCTTTTCCGAATTCTCACAGTGTGCCTAAGGTGGGAGATGTGATTCATGGGCCCTTCCCGCTCTCCTAACCCTCTTCCCCCCCCACCAGAAAGGTGAGTTGACCACCTGACTGAGGTAAACGGGTGGGAGTAACGCGCTCCAGTTTAGCTCAGTTGGCGACACTCTGATCTCTGAGAAAGTTGTGGGTTCAGGAGCCACTGCAAGGGTTGAGCACATGATGAACAAGGCCGACACTCCCAGCGCACGACTGAGGGAGTGTAGCATTGCCGGAGGTGCCGTCTTTTGGATGAGACGTCAAACTCATCTCCACATCAACAACAATAACTTGCATTTATACAACGCCTTTAATGTAGTAAAATGTTCCAAGGTGCTTCACAGGAGCGATTATCAAATAAAATTTGACACCGACACAAGGAGACATTAGGGCAGGTGACCAAAAGCTTGGTCAAAGAGGTCGGTTTTAAGGAGCGTCTTAAAGGAGGAGAGAGGTGGAGAGGTTTAGGGAGGGAATTCCAGAGCTTAGGGCCCAGGCAGCTGAAGGCACGGCCGCCAATGGTGGAGCGATTAAAATCGGGAGATGCTCAAAAGGGCAGAGTTGGAGGAGCACGGATACCTGGGAGGGTTGTGGGGCTGGAGAAGGTTGGAGAGATGGGGATCTATATCTGTCTGGTCTGGTAGTTCCTGCGATGCGCTGTGAAGGAGAGCAGGGAAATCTCCCAGGGTCCTGGTTAACGTTCCTCCCTTAAACCACCACAGCAACAACAACAACAAAAAAGCAGATGAAACAATCATTCATCTCATTGTGGGATCTTGCTGTGCGCAAATTGGCTGCTGCGTTTTCCTACGTAACAGAAGCCACTGCTCTCCAGGGTAAGTCATTATATGTGAAGAGCATTGCAATGTGTCTGAGAGATGTGAAAGAATCATACAGCACAGCAAGAGGCCATTCGGCCCATCGTGCCTGTGCCAGCTCTTTGAACGAGCTCTCCAATTAGTCCCACTCCCCCTGCCCTTTCCCCGTAGCCCTGCAAATTGTTTCCCTTCAAGAATTTATCCAATTCCCTTTTTGAAAGTTACCGTTGAATCTGCTTCCACCGCCCTTTCAGGCAGCGCATTCCAGATCACAACAACTCGGTGCGTAAATAAAACTCTCCTCATCTCTCTCCCCCGCGCACCCCCCCCCCGCCCCCATGGTTCTTTTTGCGAATTATCTTCAATCTGTGTCCTCTGGTTACCGACCCTCCTGCCAGTGGAAACAGTTTCTCCTTATTTACCCCACATGATTTTGAACAGCTCGATCAAATCTCCCTTTCTAAATGTACGGCAAACTTCAGATCTGGGGCCAAACGTTTTCTGACGCTGTGAGACTTGACTCCTCCGTCAAAGGGCTTGTGACAAACTGGAGATGACACTGTTAGACTCTGCTGTTTTTTTTTCCTTTCCCCAGACATGTCAGGAGGAGGTCAGTGTTTGTATTGGATTTTTTTTTAATGTATAAAGCAAAATAAGAAACACATTTCAATGATGGCAGTGATGCTGGAAGAAGACTTGGAGTGAAGTTAATTCTCTGGGATCAGTTTACAGTGGACATTGGATCGGAGCCAGGGAGCTCTTGAATTCCATGTTCAAGAAACAATCATTTCAGCGGGCACCGTCGATACCATCAGGACTTGCACATGGTGGGGGCGGGGAGGCCGATTCTAGTCAGCTGTGGCTCAGTGGGTGGCACCCTCGCCTGTGAGTCAGAAGATTGTGGGTTCGAGTCCCACTCCAGAGACTCGAGCACAAAAATCTAAGCTGACACTCCCAGTGCAGTGCTGAGGGAGTGCCGCACTGTCGGAGGTGCCATCTTTCGGATGAGGCGTTAAACCGAGGCCCCGTCTCTCGGGTGGACGTAAAAGATCCCACGGCACTATTTCGAAGAAGAGCAGGGGGAATTCTGCCCTGTGTCCTGGGGCCAATATTTATCCCTCAACCAACATCACTAAAACAAATGATCTGGTCATTATCACATTGCTGTTCGTGGGACCTTGCTGTGCGCAAATTGGCTGTTGCGTTTCATACAGTGACTACACTTCAAAAGTACTTCATTGGCTGTAAAGCACTTTGGGAGGAAAGCAGGGAATGTGTGTGTGTTAGTGGAAGGCTGAAAGTACTGGGGAGTTCAGCAGCTTTTTCTGCTTTTAACTTTAACCCTGAGCTGTCATCTCCTTCCTGTTCCACTCTGAGATGAATCACTTGCACTGCCCTTGTGGTGAATGGGGAAGTCACTCTGGGACTGTTATTTGCATCGAGGTCCTGGTGGCCCAGTGTGGCCCCCAGAAAAGGTGGGAGGGCAATTCGCCAGAGCACCAGGGGCTCAGAGGGTGGTCTCTCTCCGACCCCGCCAGCCCCCTTATTGCCACCTCCATGTACAGTACAACACAGATCTGCTCCCCCCCCCGCAAACTCCCGACATGTTGGTGCTAATGGGAATGTACATAGAATTACATAGTATTTAGGAACATAGGGACAGGAGGAGGCCATTCAGCCCCTCGAGCCCGTTCCACCAGTCAGTGAGATCATGGCTGATCTGTGACCTAACTCCATATACCTGCCTTTGCCCCATATCACAGAATCACAGAATCACAGAAACCCCACAGTGCAGATAGAGGCCATTTCGGCCCATCGAGCCTGCACCGACACATATCCCACCCGATCCCTGTAACCCCACGTATTTAATCCCCCTAACACTAAGGGTCAATTTATCATAGCCAATCAACCTAACCCGCACATCTTTGGACTGTGGGAGGAAACCGGAGCACCCGGAGGAAACCCACGCAAACACGGGGAGAATGTGCAAACTCCACACAGACAGTCACCCGAGGCCGGATTCGAACCCGGGTCCCTGGCGCTGTGAGGCAACAGTGCTTACCACTATGCCACCGTGCTGCCATCTCTTAACACCTTTGGTTAACAAAAATCTATCAATCTCAGATTTAAAATTAACAATTGACCTAACATCAATTGCTGTTTGCGGAAGAGAGTTCCAAACTTCTACCACCCTTTGTGTGTAGAAGTGTTTCCTAACTTCACTCCTGAAAGATCTGGCTCTAATTTTTAGACTCTGCCCCCTAGTCCTAGACTCCCCAACCAGCAGAAATAGTTTCTCTCTCTATTTACCCTATCTGTTCCCTGTAATATCTTGAAAACACAGCACAGAAACAGGCCATTCGGCCCAACTGGTCTGTGCCAGTGTCTATGCTCCACACGAGCCTCCTCCCACCCCTCTTCATATCCTTCTATTCCTTTCTCCCTCATGTTTATCCAGCTTCCCCTTAAACACACCTATACGATTCACCTCAACCACTCCCTGTGGTAGCAAGTTCCACATTCTCACCACTCTCTGGGTAAAGAAGTTTCTCCTGAATTCCCTATTGGATTTATTAGTGACTACCTTATATTTCTGGTACATAGTTTTGATTCCCCCTCCACACAAATGGGAACATCGTCTCTATGTTTACTCTATCAAACCCTTTCATAATCTTAAAGACCTCGATCAGGCTGTGGAGGCTCAGTTGTTGAGTGTATTCAAGACAGAGATCGCTAGGTTTTGGAATATTAAGGGAATTAAGGGATATGGAGATCGGGCGGGAAGGTGGAGTTGAGGTAGAAGATCAGCCATGATCTTATTGAATGGCGGAGCAGGCTCGAGGGGCCGAATGGCCGACTCCTGCTCCTAATTCTTATGTCATTGGTAGCATTGCTGGTTAAAGAAGGGATTAACACAATTGTAAGGAAGGATATTAGCTCTGATGATGTGGAATCTGTATGGGTAGAACTGAGAAATACCAAGGGGCAGAAAATGTTAGTGGGAGTGGTATATAGACCCCCAAACAGTCATGCGGAGGTTGGGGATGGCATTAAAAGGGAAATTAGAGAAGCATGCAATAAGGGCACAGCAGTCATCATGGGTGGCTTTAATCTACATATAGATTGGGCTAACCAAATTAGTAACAATACTGTGGAGGAGGAATTCCTGGAATGTTTACGGGATGGTTTCCTGGACCACTATGTCGAGGAACCAACCAGAGATCAGGCCATCTTAGACTGGGTATTATGTAATGAGAAAGAATTAATTAGCAATCTTGTTGTACGAGGCCCCTTGGGTCGGAGCGATCATAATATGATAGAATTCTTCATTAAGATGGAGAATGAAGTAGTTGACTCAGAGACTAGGGTCCTGAATTTAAATAAAGGAAACTACGATGGTCTGAGGCGCGAGTTGGGTAGGATTGATTGGGGAATGTCACTCAAAGGGTTGACGGTGGATAGGCAATGGCAAGCATTCAAAGACCGCATGGATGAACTACAGAATTTGTTCATCCCAGTTTGGCATAAAAATAAAACAAAAAAGGTGACTCAACCGTGGCTAACAAGGGAAATTAGGGATAGCATAAGATCCAAGGAGACGACATATAAATTGGCCAGAAAAAGCAGTAAACCTGAGGGTTGGGAGCAGTTTAGGATTCAACAAAGGAGGACAAAGGGATTAATTAAGAAGGGGAAAATAGAATATGAGAGTAAGCTTGCAAGGAACATAAAAACTGACTGTAAAAGCTTTTATAGATAGGTGAAGAGAAAAAGATTGGTGAAGTCAAGCGTAGGTCCCTTGCAGTCAGAATCGGGGGAATTTATAATGGGGAACAAAGAAATGGCAGACCAATCAAATACATATTTTGGTTCTGTCTTCACAAAGGAGGGCACAAATAACCTCCCAGAGATGTCGGGGAACATAGGGTCTGATGAAGGGGAGGAACTGAAAGAAATCAGTATTTGTAAGGAAATGGTGTTAAGGAAATTGATGGGACTGAAGGCCGATAAATCCCCAGGGCCTGATAATCTACATCCTAGGGTACTTAAGGAAGTGGCCCTAGAAATAGTAGATGCATTGCTGATCATCTTCCAACATTCGATGGAATCTGGAACAGTACCCATGGATTGGAGGGTAGCTAATGTTGCCCCACTATTCAAAAAAGGTGGTAGGGAGAAAATGGGGAATTACAGACCGGTAAACCTGACATCGGTAGTGGGGAAAATGCTAGAGTCCATTATAAAAGATGTAATAGCAGAGCACTTGGAAAACAGTGACAGGATCGGACAAAGTCAACATGGATTTACAAAAGGTAAATCGTGTTTGACTAATCTACTGGAATTTTTTGAGGATATAACTGGTAAAATAGATAAGGGAGAACCAGTGGATGTGGTATATTTGGACTTTCAGAAGGCCTGCATAAGAGATTAGCGTGTAAAGTTAAGGCACATGGGATTGGGGGCAAGGTATTGACTTGGATAGAAAACTGGTTGGCAGACAGAAAGCAAAGAGTTGGAATAAATGGGTCTTTTTCCGAGTGGCAGGCAGTGACTAGTGGGGTACCGCAGGGATCAGTCCTTGGACCCCAGCTATTCACAATATATATTAATGATCTAGACAAGGGAACCAGATGTAATATCTCCAAATTTGCAGACGACACAAAGCTGGGTGGGCGTGTGTGCTGTGAGGAGGATGCCGAGAAACTCCAGGATGATTTGGACAGGTTGGGTGATTGGGCAGAAGCATGGCAGATGCAATATAACGTGGATAAATGTGAGGTTATCCACTTTGGTGGCAAAAACAGGAAGGCAGATTATTATCTGAATGGCAATAGATTGGGAGAAGGGGAAATGCAACGAGACCTGGGTGTCCTTGTGCACCAGTCGCTGAAGGTAAGCATGCAGTTGCAGCAGGCGGTTAAGAAGGCAAATGGTATGTTGGCCTTCGTAGCGAGGGGGTTTGAGTACAGGAACAAGGATGTCTTGCTGCAGTTGTACAGGGCCTTGGTGAGACCACATCTTGAGTATTGTGTGCAGTTTTGGTCGCCTCATCTGAGGAAGGATGTTCTTGCCATGGAAGGAGTTCAGCGAAGATTCACCAGGCTGATACCTGGGATGGCAGGAATGACGTATGAGGAGAGATTGGGTCAATTGGGCTTGTACTTGTTAAATCCGTGAATCTTGATGTATGGTGTCCTTCAATAAATAGGCAGAGACTGCAGAGGAATAATCAACAGGTGTTTACTGGATGAGGGTTACTCTAAAACTAACAGTACAGATCCCTACTCAGGGTTTATATACAGGTGTGGTCACTGCCGGTACTACAGTATACAGGAGCTGTAAAAAGTAGTTCTCCCCTTAAAGGTACATACACTACAATTCCTCCCCTTTTAGATTAACAGTACCATAACATTCATTTAACAATTAACACTTTTAACATGCAACACTAACTGAAAATAGTCCATTTATAAATTCAGTCTTTGGGGCGGCTTCCTGATCCTTTCTGGATAGCGCCTTTCCTGAGTGTCTTGCTCTTGGTGCAGAGGCGATTCTGGCCCCCTGTCGTCGGTTGGTTCATCAGCTTCCGATGCTACTGTTTCTGGGGTAGATGCTATCTGTATGTCGGGTTCATCACCAGGTACGCGAGACATGGGGTTGACTCGTTCCTGTGACTCGAGGATCTGGTCGACATGGTGTCTCACAATGTTCTCCCCAACATCCACTGTGTACATTAGTGGCCCCTGCCGTGTGCATATCGTTCCTTGTTGCCATTTCTCTGTTCGGTAGTCGTGGGCCAAGACTGGTTGCCCTACATTGAAGCTCCTTGTCGGCTTCTCATTGATGTGCTGGAATTGCTTATTCTCAACATCTCTTCGTACATTTGGTCTGAGCAAAACCAGATGAGATCTCAACCTTCGGTTAAAGAACATCATGGCCGGGGTCTGGTTGGTGACTGCATGTGTCGCATTTCACAGAAACCACAGAAACCACAGAAACCAGAGAAGGCTAACAGGAAATTGTCCACCTTATGCTGCAGTGGAATGTCGTCACCGCACATGGCCCTTACTGCCTTTTTAAAGGTTTGTACGAACCTCTCAGCCAATCCATTTGTGGCTGGATGATACGGGGCGGATGTGTAATGCCTTACCCCATTCCTTTTCATAAATTTCCGAAACTCTTCGGACACAAACTGTGGTCCGTTATCAGAGCAAATCTGCTCTGGCAAGCCGTTCCTGGCAAATATGGTCCGTCGGACTGCAATAGTTTTCTCCGTGGTGGTGGAGGACATTTTGATCACCTCAGGCCATTTTGAGTGCGCATCCACGGCTATTAAAAACATTGAGTCCATGAATGGACCAGCAAAATCAATATGCACCCGTTGCCATGGAGAGGAGGGCCACTCCCATGGGTGTAGAGGGGCATGTGGTGGTGCATTTTGGACCTTCTGGCATCCTGAGCAGCTCTTTGTCAGGTCCTCGATTTGCTGATCGATCCCCGGCCACCACACATAAGCCCTAGCAAGGCTTTTCATTTTCACCCCTCCCAGATGGCCTTCGTGAAGCTCATTGAGCACTCTCTCCCTTAACTTGGGTGGAATTACCACTCGGGATCCACACATCAAGGTCCCCTGGCATACTGACAGCTGTTCTCTTCTGGATGAGAATGCTGGCAACAGTGAGTCGCCATGTGTTAGCCATCCCTTCACCGTCAAGTCATGTACCCGAGACAGTGTCGGGTCATTTCGGGTCTCCTTCTCTATATCCGCGTTAGTTACTGGCAAGCGTTCAATTATAGTCGAATAAAATATTTCAACAGGGTCCACTGCTGGTGCTTCCTCCGCAGTAGGCAGTGGCAGGCGTGATAGCCCATCAGCGTTTCCATGCTGTTTCGTGCCCTTATACTCTATTTCATATTGGTTCGCCCCTAGAAAAAGGGACCATCTTTGTAGCTGTTGCGCAGTCATCACCGGAACGCCCTTCTTTGGATTAAAGATGGAGACAAGTGGTTGGTGGTCAGTCAGCAAGGTGAACTTCTGCCCGTGCAGATAGTGGTTGAACTTTTTCACTCCCCACACTAGGCTGAGGGCCTCCCTGTCAATCTGGGCGTAGTTACGCTCGGCTGAGGTTAGTGACCGAGATGCAAAGGCTACTGGCCTCTCCGAGCCGTCCGGGAATTTGTGCGACAGCACCGCTCCAATACCATAGGGTGATACATCACACGCCAACCGAATTGGTAGTGCTGGGTTGAAATGAGCCAACACCTCTTTTGATGTGATCAATTCTTTGCACTTCTGGAAAGCTCGTTTACATTCGTCATTCCACTTCCATTGTACCCCCGTTTGCAGTAGGGTGTTCAGTGGGTGTAGTACTGTAGACAAATTCGGCAAAAACTTATGGTAGTAGCTCACCAGCCCGAGGAACGGCCTCAGTTGTGACACATTTTCCGGTGCTGGAGCCTTGACTACTGCCTCAATCTTTTCAGGGGACTTATGTAACCCCTCTTCATCAATAACGTGGCCACAATACGAGATCTGCTTCTGGAAAAACTCGCCCTTTGCCAAATAGCCGGAGCTGATGCTACCCCGAACACCAGCCGGTTGTATTGGTAGAGACCTTTATCAGTGTTGATCGTGAGGTACTGTTTCGAGGCTTCTTCTACCTCCATTTGCAGGTACGCCTGGGCCAGATCAATCTTACTGAAGCGTTTTCCTCCAGATAGCGAGGCGAAAATATCTTCAATCCGTGGAAGCGGATATTGTACCGTGTGAAGGACTGGGTTCACTGTCACCTTAAAGTCCCCACAGATGCGAACCTTCTTTGGTTCCCCAGGCGTATTACTCAACGACCTCTTCATTACAGGAATGATGGGTGTAGCCCACTCGCTCCAGTCCACTTTGGACAGTACTCCAGAACGTTCCAAACCTTCCAGCTCTGCTTCGACGGCTGGGCGGATCGCATAAGGCACCGGTCTGGCCTTAAAAAACTTTGGGCTTGCATTTTCCTCTAATTTGATCGTCGCTGTTATGCCTTTTAGTGTTCCGAGTCCCTCCTGGAACACTTCTTGTGCGTCAGTTAGCATTTTTGACAGTCGTCCAGGTGTGACGTCGTCATCCTTTTTGGCATCTACAGTCAGTGCTTGTATGGAATGCCAATCTAGCTGTATCTTCCGGATCCATTCACGTCTTAGTAGTGGTGGTCCTCCATCTGGCAATACATATAGGTCCATTTTTGGTGTTTCCTTGCCGTTATATATAACGTTCACCCTTATTTTTCCTTTGGGGTAGACTTTTTGCCCCGTGTACGTCTTCAAGACAATCTCTGTATCTCTCAAGGGTATATGTGAGAATAGCCGCTTGTAGTCCCTTCGGTTTATGACTGTTAGGGCTGATCCTGTGTCCAATTCCATTTTCACTTGGACTCCGTCTATCTTGAGCGTGACCCAGATAGTTTGGTGATCCTCCATTTTGATTACATTATGTAGTTTCAGACAACCCAGCTCCTTGCTTCCGGAGTCTGTATCACTTTTCTGTTCGTCTGAACTACTCTCCGTCACCTTATGTACCTTCTTGTACTTCTCCTGTGGAGATTTCTTGCTGCTGGTTTTCTTTCCCGACCTGCAGACTCTTGCTATGTGTCCTACTTTTCCACACTGTCTGCACACTTGGTCCTTGAACCAACAATCCTTATGGTCGTGTGTTGTTCTGCCGCTGCGATAGCACTTCACTGTTCCATATGACATTTCATTTGTGCCATATTCTTGCGGACTCCGTTGTATTTCTGCAGCGCCCCGTGCGGCTGCTTCATGTGATACTGCCATGCTGAAAGTCTTGTCCAGCGTAAGATCCTTTTCTGATAGAAGCCATTTCTGGGTTCCTTCACTTTGAAGCCCACACACAAACTTGTCCCTTAAAGTAGCTGCTAGTCCCGTTCCAAACTGGCAGTGTTTCGATAGCTTGCGCAGTTCCGTTAAATACTCAGCATTACTTTCATCTTTATGCTGGTTCCTTTTGTGAAACTTAAATCTTTCTGCTATCATCAGCGGTGTGGGGTTTAAGTGGTCCTGTAGGATTGACACTATGTTTTCAAAATCCTTTTCCACTGGCTTCTCTGGGGTTACTAGGTTTTGCAGTAAGCCATACATTTTTGCACCCATGGAATTCAACAATACCAGCGCTTTCCTGTCATCTGGCACTTCATTCGCCTTGCAGTACACTTCTATGCGTTCGACATATGTCGCTCAATCTTCGACTTCAATGTCAAACGCTGTGATACTGCCACTCTTCGGCATCCCTGGGTGTGGTTAGACTGGCTAAAATGGCGTCTCCCGCGCTCTCCCTTCTTCTCCGCTGTGGCTCAAAATGGCGTCTCCCGCGCTTTCCTTTTTTCCCGCGCTCTCCCTTCTTCTCCGCTGTGGCTCAAAGTGGCGTCTCCCGCGCTCTCCCTTCTTCTCCGCTGCGGCTCAAATGGCGTCTCCCGCGCTTCCTTTCTTCCCCGCGGATGCTGCTCAGCCCTTGAACACCGGCTGCGCTCTGCGCGTTTTCCTGCGCGCCTCTCTCTTTGTCGCCGCTCGGTCCTGAACAGCGGCTGCGCCCTGTGCGCTCTACCCTCTCTCTTCTCGCGTCGACGCCGCTCGGTCCTGAACAGCGGCTGCGCCCTGTGCGCTCTACCCTCTCTCCTTTCCCGTCGACGCCGCTCGATCCTGAACACCGGCCGCGCCCCGTGCGCTCCACCCTCTCTCTGCTCCTGTTGACGCCGCCCAGCCCCATCCTGTGCCGTCGGTCGGCTCCAGCCACCGCTGTGCGGGAAGGGTCTGCACTGTACCTGTTGCCAGCCCGCTTCGCTGGAGTCCCCGTCGGATGGTCGACGCCCGTGCCTCTGGAATCGGCCCTCTTCTGCAGAGTTGCAGGTAGGTTCGAATCGACTCGTCGCCAATGTTAAATCCGTGAATCTTGATGTGTGGTGTCCTTCAATAAATAGACAGAGACTGCAGAGGAACAATCAACAGGTGTTTACTGGATGAGGGTTACTCTAAAACTAACGGTACAGATCCCTACTCAGGGTTTATATACAGGTGTGGTCACTGCCGGTACTACAGTATACAGGAGCTGTAAAAAGTAGTTCTCCCCTTAAAGGTACATACACTACAGTACTCGCTGGAGTTTAGAAGAATGAAAGGGGATCTCATTGAAACTTATAAAATTCTGACAGGACTGGACAGACTAGATGCAGGAAGGATGTTCCCGATGGTCGGGGAGTCCAGAACCAGGGGTCACAGTATAAGGATAAGGGGTATGCCATTTAGGACAGAAATGAGGAGGAATTTCTTCGCCCAGAGAGTGGTGAACCTGTGGAATTCTCTACCACAGAAGGCAGTAGAGGCCAATTCATTAAATATATTCAAGAAGGAGTTGGATATATTTCTTAAGGTTAAAGGGATCAAGGGATATGGGGAGAAAGCAGGGACCGGGTACTGAATTTGGATGATCAGCCATGATCTCGTTGAATGGCGGAGCAGGCTCGAGGGGCCGAATGGCCGACTCCTGCTCCTATGTTCTATGTCTCTATGTTTCTATGTTTCTATGTCACCCCTCAGCCTTCTCTTTTCTAGAGAAAAGAGCCCCAGCCTGTTCAGTCTTTCCTGATAAATATATGCTCTCAGTTCCGGTATCATCCTTGTGAATCATTTTTGCACCTTCTCCAGTGTCTCGATATCCTTTTCATAATATGGAGGCCAGAATTCTTCACAGCGCTCCAAGTGTGGTTTCACCAAGGTTCGATACAAGTTTAGCTTAAAATCAATGCTTTTCAATTCTATCCCTCTAGAAATGAACCCCAGCGCTGTGTTTGTTTTTTTCTGGCCTTATTAACCTGCGTCGCTACTTTTAGTGATTTGGGTATCTGTTCCCCCAGATCCCTCTGCTCCTCAACCACATTTAGACGCTTATTTTCCGAGGAGCATGTGGCCGCCTTGCTCTTCTGACCAAAACACCAGGACTGGAGGAGACATGTTGTTGAACATTCCGAGGGAGAATCTCCTCCGGATTCTTCCCGTCTCCCGGCGTTTCCCGGGAGAGGGTTCTGCCGAACTTACAGCAGCAGCTCGGGAGAATGCACTCGCCTCCCGCCACGGAAATTCCCGATGACGGACGCACTCCAGCTCTTCCAGGGCCCACAAGAATAATTCATAGGAACAAGAGGAGGCCGTTCAATGAGACCCTGGTCTGATCTGTATCTTAACTCCATCTACCCGCCTCGGTTCCGTAACCCTTCACACCCTCGACTGACAAAATTCTATCGATCTCAGTCTTGAAATTTTCAATTGACCCCCGCAGCCTCAACAGCTTTTTGGGGGGGAGTTTTCCAGATTTCCTCTACTCTTTGTGTGGAGAAGTGCTTCCTGACATCACCCCTGAACGGCCTGGCTCTAATTTTAAGGTTCTGCCCCCTTGTTCTGGACTCCCCCCACCAGAGGAAATAATTTCTCTCTCTCGACCCCATCAACTCCTTTAATCATCTTAAGCACCTCGATTAGATCACCCCTTAATCTTCTATACTCGAGGGAATACAAGCCCAGTCTGTGCAACCTGTCCTCCGCATTTCACCTGGGACGTCCTGAGGTCCAAGGAGTTTGCACATTCTCCCCGTGTTTGCGTGGGTTTTCTCCGGGTGCTCCAGTTTCCTCCCACAGTCCAAAGATGTGCGGGTTAGGTTGATTGGCCATGATAAAAAATTGGCCCTTAGTGTTAGGGGGGTTAAATACGTGGGGTTACGGGGATAGGGCTTGGGTGGGATGGCTGTCGGTGTAGGGACCGGGTGCTAGGGTTTGGATGATCAGCCATGATCTCGTTGAATGGCGGAGCAGGCTCGAAGGGCCGAATGGCCTACTCCTGCTCCTAGTTTCTACGTTTCTATGTCGTGAAAGGCGCTATATAAGTGCAGCTTTTCCCTGTTTTTCGTGCCGAGGCCGTGCGCTCTCGGGGGAGCTGCGGGTGCTGCTCCGATGCTGGCCATTGGGAGGCGCAGGAGAGCAGCCTGGTGTGACTGCTCACTCCGAATTCATCCCACCCCAAGAGTAAACCGTTTGACCGTTTTTGTGCGCTCACTGGACTAATTTTTGGGATGAAAGTGTTAAATGCCGGGTGGGGGGGGGTGGGGGGAAGTACAGATAAAACCGCCCAACTCTGCCGAGAGGGATCTCATTCATTCCACATGCGCAGTCGATTAAAGCTCAGTGGGGAGTCCCACTGTTCCTCGCACTTACTCATGTGCCATTTGCATTTAAACAGACAAACTGTGTAGGAGGTTTTACTCAGACTGACTGTGTGCCAGAACTGCTCTTGAGAAAAGGTCACACTGTGCAAAAACTCAATCAGAAATTGGCCCTTTCTGAGATTTTAACACAAAAAAGCCCCCCAAAATTGCACCCAGGCCTTTTCAAATGTATCTGTGGCTGTCTGGCATTGATCCCTGATTCAGAGAATCATACAGCACAGAAGGTGGCCATTCGGCCCATCGTGTCTGTGCCGGCCGACAAAGAGCTATCCAGCCTAATCTGACTGTCCAGCTCGTGGTCTGTAGCCCTGTAGGTTACGGCACTTCAAGAGCATATCCAAGTACTTTTTAAATGTGATGAGGGTCTCTGCCTCTACCACCCTTTCAGGCAGTGAGTTCCAGACCCCACCACCCTCTGGGTGAAGAAAGTTCTCCTCCACTCCCCTCTAAACCTCTGACCAATTACTTTAAATCTATGCCCCCTGGTTATTGACCTCTCTGATTGTCTGGACGGTGACCCCTTGATTGTCTGTCTGGATGGTGACCCTTGATTGTCTGTCTGGACGGTGACCCCTGATTGTCTGTCTGGACGGTGATCCCCGATTGACCGTCTGGACGGTGACCCCCGATTGACTGTCTGGACGGTGACCCTCAATTGACTGTCTGGACGGTGACCCCTGATTGACCGTCTGGACAGTGACCCCCGATTGACCATCTGGACGGTGACCCCCGATTGACCGTCTGGACGGTGACCCCCGATTGACTGCCTGGACGGTGACCCCCAATTGACTGCCTGGACGGTGACCCCCGATTGACCGTCTGGACGGTGACCCCCGATTGACCGTCTGCTCCTCTCTGTAAGATTACTCTCGAGTGTTGCTCTCTGACTTGGTTAGTAACATTGATTTCGGGCACATTTCTAACTCGATCAGAATTCCCCTGCACCATGAACAGTGAAAGGATCATTGATGAAGGAGCTGAGTAATTAAGACTGTGTTCTTCGAGCTGTGGGGCTGACTTGGGAAAGGTATTGAGCTGTTTTAAGGGGATGCTGATACCGGAGAATGGGAAGCCCAGTGCCAAGGAGCCAAGGAAGGGGGTGTTGCCACCTGATGCTGGGTGGTCTGCCCCCCAGGCCTTTGCCAGGCTGGTAGTGGGCACACAATGTGGGGGCAGTCTATGGTGCCTTGTACCCTGGGGAAGTCTGCCATGTGGGCAAAGTCTAGTGTTCTCCCGTCCTACTTCTCTCTGCCCATGGGGAAGGAGATGTTAAAGATAAAAAGTACTTGTATTTCCACAGCGCCTTTCACAACCTCGGGACGCCCCAAAGAACTTTGCAGCCAATGAAGTACTTTTTTGAAGCGTGGTCACTGTTGTACTCTAGGGAATGTGGCTGTGGAAGCACAGGGTCCTAATTTCAATAAAATATTCATCAACAACAACTTGCATTTATGTAACACCTTTAACAGAGTAACACGTCCCACAGGAGCGATTCTCAAACAGAATCTGACACCGAGCCACATCAGGAGATATTGAGACAGGCGACCAAAGGTTTGGTCAAAGAGGGAGGTTTTAAGGAGCGTCTTAAAGGAGGAGAGAGAGGCGGAGAGGTTGAGGTAGAGAATTCCAGAGCTCGGGGCCCAGGCTGCTGAAGGCACGGCCGCCGATGGTGGAGCGATGGAAATCGGGGATGCGTAAGGGGCCAGACTTGGCAGAGTGCAGAGATCTCGGAGGGTTGTAGGGCTGAAGGAGGTTACAGAGATAGGGAGGGGCGAAGATATGGAAGGATTTGAACACGAGGATGAGAATTTTAAAATATTCAGTGTTGGAAATACTTCTGACCCGCCCTCCTGACGCCAATGCAGAAGCTCAATCCAAGATGCCGGGTGGCACACTGCCTGTCATAACGGAGGCGTTGGTGGGCACAACGCCATCAAAATTCCAGGCTGTTTGTAAACATCTGCGAGCAAAATATCGAGTTACATATATTTTATTTCTCTCTCATTTTAGGAAAGTCGTTCGAGATCACCTACATCCGACTGAAGTTTCACACCAGCCGGCCGGAGAGCTTTGCCATCTACAAGAGGACGCGGGAGGGCGGCCCCTGGATCCCCTACCAGTATTACAGCGCCTCGTGCCACCAGACCTACGGCGTTCCCTTGAGGAGCTTCCTGCGGCCGGGGAACGAGGAGCGGGTGGCGTTCTGCACCGACGAGTTCAGCGACATCTCCCCGCTGACCGGAGGCAACGTGGCCTTCTCCACCTTGGAGGGGAGACCCAGTGCGTACAGCTTCGACACCAGCCCCACGCTGCAGGTAACTTAAACCCCCCGCCTGCCTGCCCGTCAGGGAGGTCTGCCTTACAAAGGTCCTCAGTACTACAGGCAGCGGCCATGGCTCAGTGTGCAGCTCACTCTGACCTCTGAGTCAGAAGGTCGCGAACTCAAGTCCCCGCTCCGGAGACTTGAGCGCAAAATCCAGGCGAGAGTACTGAGAGAGCGCTGCACTGTCGGAGGGGCAGTACTGAGGGAGTGCTGCACTGTCGGAGGGGCAATACTGAGGGAGCGCCGCACTGTCGGAGGGGCAATACTGAGGGAGTGCCGCACTGTCGGAGGGGCAGTACCGAGGGAGCGCCGCACTGTCGGAGGGGCAGTCCTGAGGGAGCGCCATACTGTCGGAGGGGCAGTGCTGAGGGAGCGCCGCACTGTCGGTGGGGCAGTGCTGAGGGAGCGCCGCACTGTCGGAGGGGCAGTGCTGAGGGAGCGCCGCACTGTCGGAGGGGCAGTACTGAGGGAGCGCCGCACTGTCGGAGGGGCAGTACTGAGGGAGCGCTGCACTGTTGGAGGGGCAGTACTGAGGGAGTGCTGCACTGTCAGAGGTGCCATCTTTCAGATAAGATGTTAAACCGAGGCCCCGTCTGCTCTCTCAGGTGGACATAAAAGATCCCACGGCCACTATTTCAAAGAAGAGCAGAGGAGTTCTCCCCGGTGTTCTGGCCCAATACAATGCTGTTTGCGGGAGCTTGCTGTGCACAAATTGGCTACTGCGTTTCCCACATTACAGCACGGGTTAGATACAGAGTAAAGCTCCCTCTACACTGTCCCATCAAACACTCCCAGGGCAGGTACAGCACGGGTTAGATACAGAGTAAAGCTCCCTCTACACTGTCCCATCAAACACTCCCAGAGCATGTACAGCATGGGTTAGATACAGAGTAAAGCTCCCTCTACGCTGTCGCATCAAACACTCCCAGGGCAGGTACAGCATGGGTTAGATACAGAGTAAAGCTCCCTCTACACTGTCCCATCAAACACTCCCAGGGCAGGTACAGCACGGGTTAGATACAGAGTAAAGCTCCCTCTACACTGTCCCATCAAACACTCCCAGGGCAGGTACAGCACGGGTTAGATACAGAGTAAAGCTCCCTCTACACTGTCCCATCAAACACTCCCAGAGCAGGTACAGCATGGGTTAGATACAGAGTAAAGTTCCCTCTACACTGTCCCATCAAACACTCCCAGGGCAGGTACAGCACGGGTTAGATACAGAGTAAAGCTCCCTCTACACTGTCCCATCAAACACTGCCAGGGTAGGGACAGCACGGGTTAGATACACACTCACACACACACACTCATGGAGAGCGTGGTGCTCAGATTTTCCAGGTTCTGTTAATGAGTAGCTGTATCAATCCCACAGTATCCGTGAGATTATCTCTCCAGGGTTATATGTGTGTATTAGAGAGAGCACATGGGATGATTTCTCCTCCTCCCAACCCCCTCACCATTTAATAACACAACCCAGCTCTGCCTCTGAAAGGCATCCTGTAATCTACAGCTCCAGTCCTCTCATTTCCTCTGCTGGCCCTTTCTGACTGAAGTTGGCCAATTAGTGCGCGGTGCAGGAGAATTCTTCCTGCAGACTTGTGTGGGAAATTGCATTGCGATTGTCTCGAGATATGGTTACCAGATGAAAGCCCTTTCGCCCGTGAGGAAACGGTGACGCCTCCGATCCTGGTTAGAGGCGCACTTCAGTCCGGGGGAGCTGGGAAGTAATTCAGGTCAGGCTTCCCGCTGCTGTTTGACCTTCCCTGTTGAAAGGTCACGGCGCCGGCCACCCTCCCGCACGTATCTGACCATCGCACGATGGCTGATTGGTCAGGAATGGCCCACGAACTCTCTCCTGAAACTGCTGCCTCAATTACTTGATGACAATCTCGGACAGGTCGTTTGATCCAATGCAAGTGGAAGATTTCCAGATATCCTCCAATGCCCGCCGTGTTTAAGCAATGTGGGACCGAGCTCACAGAAGGAATTACATCCCTGCTACTGCTCTGGGTTGATTATCCTCGCTCCACGGTGATTTTCCATTCGGTTAATGTGGCAAACCAGGAAATGGCGCGGCACAAGAACGGAGCCATACTGCCCGGCCTACCTCCCCTCACCGCTGACGGACACCACAACTCAGTGGGTCGCGCCCTCGCCTCTGAGTCAGAAGGTTGTGGGTTCAAGTCCCCACTCCAAAGACATGATCCAGGCCGACACTCCCGGTGTAGTGCTGAGGGAAGATCCCGCGGCCACTATTGGAAGAAGAGCAGGGGGGAGTTCTCCCTGGTGGCCTGGGGCCAATATTTATCCCTCAACCAACATCATTAAACAGATTATCTGGTCATTATCACATTGCGGTTTGTGGGAGCTTGCTGTGCGCAAATTGGCTGCTGTGTTTCCCACATTACAACAGCGACTACACTTCAAAAAAGTCCTTTGTTGGCTTTGGGACGTCCCAAGGTGGTGAAAGACGCTCTCTAATTGCGAGTCTTTCTTTACACAGTCACTCTTGTTGGTGGCCAACAAATGGCCCGTTGCTTTCCGAGCTGTGCGTCGCGAGGTTGAGTTTCCCCCCCGCCTCCGCCCCAGCCAAACGCTCCTTCCCTCCGACCCTTTTGTTCCAGCGTCAAAAGCTCGAAATAAAGTCTAACCGTGAAGGACTTGGAAACTTCCTCCGTCCGTCCTTCCTGCTGACGGCGGCTCTGCTTTTATCGTTATTGATAAAACAGAGAGAAGGTGGAGGGTCGTTTGTGGGGTGGTGGGGAGGCGAATATTTACTCTCCAACCCACGACACTTCTAGTTCATCTGGTTGGGGTTTGGCTTTGATGCAGAGCAGTGACCGGGCCCAACATTGAGGTCGCCAACTCTGATTGGACATATTCCTAGAGGTTTCATCACATGACCTCCTGCCTCCTAGCGCCCCGCCCCCCTCCTGCTCCCATTGGTTGCCCGACATGCCCATCATCACAGCGCCCCGCCTTCCCATTAACCGATTGGGTGATTCTTGACTGTCGGTCAAACAGCATTTTCTCCCCAATCTCCAATATTTTTAATGAAAGTGTTCAATGAAAAGGGTAATAAAACCCACAATTGTTTTTTTTTTAAATGCCCCTATGATTTTTCTCTGTGGTTTTTTTGCTCATGGCAATTCCTGGGGACCCCAGGCCAAATCCGGGAGAGTTGGTAACCCTAGTCCCCACCCATAGACTGAAAGAGAACATCAGAATTAGGAGCAGGAGTCGGCCATACGGCCCCTCGAGCCTGCTCCGCCATTCAATAAGATCATAGCCGATCTTCGACATCAACCCCACTTTCCTGCCCGATCTCCATATCCCTCGATTCCCCTAGAGTCCAAAAACCTATCGATCTCAGCCTTGAACATACTCAACGACTGAGCCTCCACAGCCCTCTGGGGTAGAGATTCACCAAAGATTCACAACCCTCTGAGTGAAGAAGTTCCTCCTCATCTCAGTCCTAAATGGCCGACCCCTTATCCTGAGACTGTGCCCCCTAGTTCTAGACTCTCCAACCAGGGGGAAACAACCTCTCAGCTTCTACAGAGGGAGAGAGAAGGGGGGAGTATGAGAGAGGGAGAGAGAGAGCGACATGGGGGTCACGACCTGGCCCCTTGGTCTCTTTTTAAAAAAGAAAAACAAAATTCTTCATTTAATTATTTGTTTTCATTGGCGGTGTAACAGCGTCAGTATTGAATGGTTCTGTGGGAACATCCAAGGCTGTATGAGCTTCACCACAGGCCGTGTGATTGTTAATCCATCAGGGAGCATCGACGCTACAACTGATAGCCCCCTCCCAGGGACCACAGGCTGTGTCAGTGGTAACCCTCCCCACCCGTCCACCCCCAGGTCCACGGCCTGTAGGAATGATTCCACCACCCCCCCCCCCCCACCCCCTACTCCAGGGGCCGGTGAAGAAACGTCTCTGCCGTGTTGTTCCTTTGGGATTGAATTGTCGATCATACTTTTTGGAATCCGTCCGATTCTCGCCTGAAGGAAGCCGCACTGATCCTCCAGCCAAGCTCAGTCGAAAGAGTCTCCATCGGACCCTTCGCTCCCAGGCTCTCCTTCCAGGGGAACGGGAAAGGTCACAGCCCCGGGGAGGAGGGTCTGAGAGCGAAGGCTCCGGTGGATGGTCTTACACTGAGCTTGGCTGGAGGCTCATTCGCGCGCTCTCACTTTCTCTCTCACTCTCATTTTCTCTCACTTTCACTCTCTCTTTCGCTCACTTTCTTTCTCCATTTTCTCTCACTTTCACTCTCTCTTTCGCTCACTTTCTATCTCTCCATTTTCTCTCACTTTCACTGTCTTTCACTTTTTCTATCTCCATTTTCTCTCACTTTCTCCTCACTCTCACTCTCTGTCTCTCTGTCTCTCCCTCTCCCCCCCCCCCCTCTCATTCTAACGCTGTGTGTTTGTTCTGTTCTAGGAGTGGGTGACAGCCACTGATTTGCTGATTTCCTTAAACCGACTCAACACCTTCGGAGACGATATCTTCATGGATCACCGAGTACTCCGCTCCTATTATTACGCCATCTCCGATCTATCTGTGGGCGGCAGGTAATTATCCATCGTCACCTGGGACCTTCTCTCCACAATGGCTTCACTGGGTCTGTCCAATGGCCTGATCCGGGAGTCTCTCTTTCATCTTCAGTGCGCCCACTGCTCAGTGAATTCACTCACAGCAACAGACACTAACATTACAGTCATAAATTTACATGGATGATACCAGAAATGAGAGGGTAAGAACTATCAGGAAAGACTGAACAGGCTGGGCCACTTTTCTCTAGAAAAGAGAAGGCTGAGGGGTGACCTGATAGACGTCTTTAAAATTATGAAAGGGCTTGATAGGGGAGACGTAGAGAAGATGTTTCCACTTGTGGGGGCGATCAAAACTCGAGGTCATAAACTTAAGATAGTCACTAATAAATCCAACAGGGAATTCAGGAGAAACTTCTTTACCCGGAGAGCGACGAGAATGTGAAACTCGCTGCCACAGGGAGTTGTTTTAGGGGAAGCGAGATAAACACGGGAGAAGGATATGTTGATGGGGTGAGATGAAGAGGGGTGGGAGGAGGCTCGTGTGGAGCAGAAACACCAGCACGGACCAGTGGGGCCAAATGGCCTCTTTCTGTGCTGTACACTCTACGTAACCCCTCAAGCTACTTGCCTGGGATTTGAACCCTGAATTACAGAAATGGACACTGAAAGGGTCGATGTTGGAACATCAGAGACAGATTGTGTTTTCCACTGGCAACAGCGGTGGAAAATCAACCCTTAAAAAAAAATTCGAATTTCACATTGAAGGCACTGTAAACACAATCCAGGTTCTGCCCTCTCTTCTCGCCATGTTTGTCCCGTGTTCCAGTGCTGCCAACCCTCCAGGATTGCCCTGGAGATCTCCAGGAATTAAAGGGGAATCTCCTCCTGAGGGAGACAGAGAGTTGGGTTAGTGGTGGCGGTGGGAATGTCCAGCACCGGCCGTTCCAGCTGGAGCCCGCGGGGCAGCTTGGGCTAATACCTGGGGGACGGGGGGGGGTGGCGGTGGGGGTGGAGGGGGGGGGGGGTGGGGGTGGACGGGGGGATGGGACTGCGAGGAAATCTCGGGGTCTTAAATATTCCAGTTTCTTGTGTTAGGAGAAAATATCCTCGTGGCACGTGGCCCAGGAATGAGGCTAAACCCAGCGGATGCTCTTCAGGATTTTGGAGGGGTTTCTAGCTCAGCAGGCTGACTTGGTAGACCCCCTACAGCCCGCTGGATGGTGATCAGATGCGGACTGTCCCTCTCGGCAAATATCACAACCAGATGTGGAGGCCGAACATCTGGGAATCAGGCTCGACGGGAAGGCCGGTCTGGATGTTTGTGGATAGGTGGGAGAATCCTCGTGCACTCTCTTTCTGCCTCTTTCTTTCACTCCTGTCTCCCTTTTTTTCTCTCTCTCATTCTCTCTCCCTTTTCTCTCTCACTCTATCCTTTGCTCTTTCCCTCCTCTCTCGCTCTCTCTTTCCCTCCTCTCTCGCTCTCGCTTTCCCTCCTCTCTCGCTCTCGCTTTCCCTCCTCTCTCGCTCTCTCTTTCCCTCCTCTCTCGCTTTCCCTCCTCTCTCGCTCTCGCTTTCCCTCCTCTCTCGCTCTCGCTTTCCCTCCTCTCTCGCTCTCGCTTTCCCTCCTCTCTCGCTCTCGCTTTCCCTCCTCTCTCGCTCTCGCTTTCCCTCCTCTCTCGCTCTCGCTTTCCCTCCTCTCTCGCTCTCGCTTTCCCTCCTCTCTCGCTCTCGCTTTCCCTCCTCTCTCGCTCTCTCTTTCCCTCCTCTCTCGCTCTCGCTTTCCCTCCTCTCTCGCTCTCGCTTTCCCTCCTCTCTCGCTCTCGCTTTCCCTCCTCTCTCGCTCTCGCTTTCCCTCCTCTCTCGCTCTCGCTTTCCCTCCTCTCTCGCTCTCGCTTTCCCTCCTCTCTCGCTCTCGCTTTCCCTCCTCTCTCGCTCTCGCTTTCCCTCCTCTCTCGCTCTCTCTTTCCCTCCTCTCTCGCTCTCGCTTTCCCTCCTCTCTCGCTCTCGCTTTCCCTCCTCTCTCGCTCTCGCTTTCCCTCCTCTCTCGCTCTCGCTTTCCCTCCTCTCTCGCTCTCTCTTTCCCTCCTCTCTCGCTCTCGCTTTCCCTCCTCTCTCGCTCTCGCTTTCCCTCCTCTCTCGCTCTCGCTTTCCCTCCTCTCTCGCTCTCGCTTTCCCTCCTCTCTCGCTCTCTCTTTCCCTCCTCTCTCGCTCTCTCTTTCCCTCCTCTCTCTCTCTCTCTCTCTCTCTCTCTCTCTCTCTCTCAGACACAAACATCCTTTAAAGCTCCTCTGACTGCAGGCAACGGGACAAGTGAAACATTTAAAATTCTTTGCCAAGCCTGTGAATCTCAGAAACAAAGAGTGGAGGGGAGGTTGAATTAATGAGCATCTCACCGCTTTCAGAACGTCTTGTACTCTGTGTCGATAACGGCCGCCCCACATCCTGCTCTCTGGTCTCACTTTGCTGTCAGATACATTGCTCGTGTTTGTAATCTGTTTCCGAGCCCCAGTTGAAAGGGAAGCTGGCGATTGTTGTCGTGCCCTGTGCAGCCCCCTCGCGAAATTCCCATGTGGGGGGACTGGGATGGGGGAGTGGGGGGTGGGTTTGAATGACCTGCCTCTTCCCAGAGCTTTGGGCCTCCTCTCTCCCCGCCCCACCCCCCCTCCCCACACACCCCACCCGCCATCTTGTGTTTAATCCGAGGCCCCGTCTGCTCTTGGGTGAAAGATCCCATGGCCACTATTTCAAAGAAGAGCTGGGGCGTTCTCTCAACAAACACCACAGAGGCAGATGATCTGGTCATTTATCACATTGCTGTTTGTGGGAGCTTGCTGTGCGCAAATTGGCTGCCGCGTTTCCCACATTACAACAGTGACTACACTTCAAAAAGTACTTCATTGGCTGTAAAGCACTTTGGGACGTCCTGAGGTTGTGAAAGGCGCTGTCGATATGCAAGTCTTTTTTTAAAATAAGTAGGTTATCATCACGTCGATCTGAGCTGACTGCTTCTGTCCACCTCCATGGCAAAGCATTTCTTTCTCACATCAAAGCATCAGCTCAGTTCTTCGACAGCTGTTGGCCATCAGGGTTCTTAGAATTCTGAATTTGAGATTGAAATGATTTCCAGCCACGATAGCTGGAAGCTATCCAATCCCGCTCTTCTCCATCGCTCTCCGTGTGCTGGTGAAAGTTCCGGTCCTGTTATCATCCCCATTTTATCCTCCATGTTAGCCCTTAAGAGATTCCCGGGCCACGTGAAGGCGCGATACAGTTCAAAGTCCATTCATGGGGGGCAGGATGTCGGAGGCCGTGCAGGAAATTATAGTGATCGGGGGAACAGAAAGTGGGACTAATAGGAACAGGAAGCCATTCAGCCCCTCGAGCCTGCTCCATTAGATCATGGCTGATCTGTATCTTAACTCCATCTACCCACCCTGGTTCCATAAACCTTAATACCCTCACCCAACAAAAGTCTATTGATCTGAGTTTTGAAATTTTCAATTTGATCCCCAAACGCAACAGCTTTTTGGGGGAGAGAGTTCCAGATTTCCACCCCCCTTTGTGTGAAGAAGTGCTTCCTGACATCACCCCTGAACAGCCTGGCTCTAATTTTAAGGTTCTGCCCCCTTGTTCTGGACTCCCCCCACCAGAGGAAATAGTTTCTCTCTATCGACCCGATCAACTCCTTTAATCAACTTAAACACCTCGATTAAACATCTTCTAAACTCGAGGGAATACAAGCCCAGTCTGTGCAACCTGTCCTCAGAATTTAACCCTTTTAGCCCCGGTATCATTCTGGTGAATCTGGGGGTGGGGCGGGTGTGGGGGGTGGGGGGCGGGGGCGGGGGTGGGGGCGGGGGCGGGGGTAGCAGGTCACCTTCTGGCCCTGTTGGCTTGGGAATGTTGAATGACATCAATGAAGACTTGCTTGTACGCTGGGACTTGAGTCAAAGTGGTTGGAGTCACAGCTCCCTCTCGCTGGCCAGGCGAGCAGACCCTCACCCTGTGGGCCTTGGATGGATCCCAACCTAGGTTCCAGTGTCGAGGAGAGACTCGCTCCGCACCAGGTGAAGGGGAATCGTAAGCATCTTCATTAGTTTGCGATTTTGGCGTAACCCCGCACGGAGTGTTGTGTCTCCTGTGCCACCTCTTCTCCTGTTTAGTGCAGCTTTATTTTCCATGGGTCAACACTGGGGTCTTTCTTGAGATCGCCAAAAGGAAAGGAGGCAAGTAGACAGACTTCGAGCTGTGGCTCAGTGAGTATCACTCTGGGCTCTGAGCCAGAAGGTTATGGGTTCGTGCCCACTCCAGAGACTTGAGCACAGAAATCTAGGCTGACACTCCCAGTGCAGTACTGAGGGAGTGCCGCACTGTCGGAGGTGCCGTCTTTTGGATGAGATGTTAAACCCAGGCCCCCGTCTGCCCTCTCAGGTGAAAGTCTAAGAGCCCACGGCTCTATTTCGAAGAAGAGCAGGGGAGTTCTCCCCGGTGTCCTGGGGCCAATATTTATCCCTCAACCAACATCACTAAAAACAGATTATCTGCTCATTATCACATTGCGGGATCTTGCTTTGCGCAGATTGGCTGCCCCGTTTTCTGCCTTACAACAGTGCCTACACTTCATTGGCTGTAAAGCACTTTGGGACGTCCTGAGGTGGTAAAAGGCGCTATAGAAATGCGAGTTCTCTCTTGGCTGTGTTTTCAGGTGTAAGTGCAATGGCCACGCCAGCGAGTGTGTAACCAATGAGCTGGGCAGGCTGGTGTGCAACTGCCAGCACAACACGACTGGCGTGGACTGCGAGAAGTGCCGCCCGTTTTTCCACGACAGACCGTGGGCACGTGGATCCTCAGAGGCTGCGAATCAGTGTCTCCGTAAGTGTCTCGACATCGTCTGAAGAAATTGTTTTTAACGACCATTAGACTGTGTGTGGTGTGAATATGTGACCGGATACTCTTTGGCCCCCTCGCTCCGGATTCCCTCCACCAGAGGAAACGGTTTCTCTGCGTCGACCCAATCAAATCCTTCAATCAATTTAAACACCTCGATCAGAGCTCCCCTCAATCTCCTAAACTCAAGGGAATTCAAGCCAAGTTGGCTTTTTGTATTTATTCGCTCACTGGACATGAGCATCACTGGCAAGGCCGGCATTTATTGCCCATCCCTAATTGCCCTCGAGAAAGTGGTGGTGAGCTGCCTTCTTGAACCGCTGCAGTCCGTGTGGTGAAGGTACTCCCACAGTGCTGTTAGGGAGGGAGTTTCAGGATTTTGCCTCAGCGACGATGAAGGAACGGCGATATATTTCCAAGTCAGGATGGTGTGTGACTTGGAGGGGAACTTGGAGGTGGTGGTGTTCCCATGCGCCTGCTGCCCTTGTCCTTCTGGGCGGTAGAGGTCGCAGGTTTGGGAGGTGCTGCCGAAGAAAACCTGTTGCAACCCGTCCTTATAATTTAACAGAAGGGAAACGCCAGCAGCTCCAAGCTCCAAGCTCCAAGCTCCCCTCCGAGTCATACGGGTGGTTGACTCTTAACTCTGAAATGGCCGAGCAAGCCACTCAGCTGTATTCAAGAAGGTGGCTCACCTCCACTCTTCCCACTAAGGTCGGGGGGGGGGGGGGGGGGGGCGCGTGCAGTGATCCCCGAGTTCGCGCACCGTTGAATTGAAATGCCGCGCAGAGAGCGGGACGGTAGCGGGGGGGCGGGGCCCCGGGAATCCAAACAGATGTGTTTGTGAGTCTTGAGACCTCGGAGCCGATCGCAATTGCAGCTCTTGAAGGGTGCGTGTTGCGATGGTTGAGGGGCCGCTGTGTAACGCTGGGAGGAGTTTGGTTTCCTTCTTTGAACTGGTTGCTGTCATTGTTGTAAAGGTTGTTGTTGTTTTAAAATTTGCCCACGGACGAAAAGGTCAAAGGAGTTCGTGGCCCGCTCAGTACAAACAAAATTAGAGGGAACATTGCTCACCACCCCCTTCTCGAGGACAGTTAGGGACGGGCAATAAATGCTGGTGTTGCCGGTGACGTCCACATCCTGTGAATGAATATTTTTAAAAAAAGAATCCACCCTAGCTGAGGGAGTAGCGCGAGTCGCACTGAGGGCACGAGTCCCTGCGCGGGCGGGAGTTGGAGCGAGGGCGGGGGTTGGTGCGAGGGCAGGGGTCGGTGCGAGGGCGGGGGTCGGTGCGAGGGCAGGGGTCGGTGCGAGGGCGGGGGTCAGTGCGAGGGCGGGGGTCGGTGCAAGGGCAGGGGTCGGAGCGAGGGCGGGAGTCGGTGCGAGGGTCGGTGCAAGGGCAGGGGTCGGAGCGAGGGCGGGAGTCGGCGGGAGGGTGGGGGTCGGCGCGAGGGCGGGAGTCAGTGCGAGGGAGTCGGGGCGAGGGCGGGAGTCGGTGCGAGGGAGGGGGTCGCTGCGAGGGCGGGAGTCACTGCGAGGGTGGGGGTCGGTGCGAGGGCGGGGGTCGGGGCGGGGGTCGGCGCGAGGGCGGGAGTCGGTGCGAGGGCGGTGGTCGGTGCGAGGGCGGGGGTTGGTGCAAGGGCGGGGTTCGTTGCGAGGGTCGGCGCGAGGGCGGGAGTCGGCGCGAGGGCGGTGGTCGGTGCGAGGGCGGGGATCAGCGCGAGGGCGGGGGTCGTTGCGAGGGTCGGCGCGAGGGCGGGAGTCGGCGCGAGGGCGGGAGTCACTCCGAGAGCGGGAGGGAGTTCTGTTCCGCCGCACGTGTGAATTGGACGCTCGGGAATTTTATCTGGAGGTTCGAAGCAGACCGTTTGGATTGATAATTATTGGTGATGAAATGAACCCAAATGATCCATTATTCATTGCCTTGCCCTAGCCTGCAACTGCAGCGGGAGGTCGGAGCAGTGTTCCTTTAACGCGGATCTGTACCGCAGGACTGGGCGTGGAGGGCAGTGCCAGAACTGCAGGGATAACACAGCAGGAGCCCACTGCCAGGCCTGCAAGGAGCACTTTTACAGGAACAATGCTGCTGAGCCCTGCCAAGCCTGCAACTGCAGCCTCATGGGTGAGTGACAAAGATGCCTCGTGTGTCTGTGTGTCTGTACGTGTGGAGCGACATGGAGTTCCCCAGTCACAGGGAGTGAGCGACAGGGAGTATCCCAGTCATGGGGAGTAGCTCAGTCACAGGGAGTGAGAGACAGGGGGCTGGATTTTATCAATGGAGGCGAGTAGGAGGCGGGACACCCACTTTTGGGGTTGTAGTCCTGCCTCCATCGAGTTGTGGCCAACCCACGCCATTTTCACTTGATTGACCTTGTTGCACCCGCCCAGCGGGCTCAGCAGGCCAATTAAGGGCCACCCAGCAACAGGCGACATCACAGATTGACATTTCATCTGTCAAGAGCTTTTGACAGATGAAATATCAGTGTTTCACAGCTCTTTGAAGCTGTCAAACACTGACAATCTGTACTCTAAGTTAATTCCTTCCTCTCAGGCTGATTTAGAGATCTCTCCAGAACAGAAAGCAGAAGGCTACAGCTTTTGACAGCTCGCGGCCATTCTGCTTTCTGTGCCCGTGAGATGAGGGACTCCCGAGACCTGAAGGAAAGAAGCCTGTAAAGGTAAGTAAAACTTATTTAAACACTTTACACACACCAAACACACTTACCTCTGCACTCATGCACCCATCACTCACCTGAACACCGGACATCTCAAACCCTCCAAGTCCTTCAGCCCGACGGTCCACCTCGCTAACTTGGCGTGGTTTGGAGCCGTCGGGCAGCCCACACTTCAGGGATAAAAATAGGGATTAGGCTAAAAACTGCCTGTTAACTACCTGTTAACAGGTGGTTAATTGACACTAATCCCCTTCCTGCCTCGGGGAGGCGGCTCCCAGCACAGGTCGGGTACCCGCCTCCTGGGAAACGGGCATGGAGGCAGGTTGAGGGCGGGTTGGGTTCGTGCCCCACGATTTCGCGATTTTAACCCCCCACAGGCCTACAATCCCGCCTCAACGGCCTGATGAAATTCGAGCCCAGGGAGTTCCCCAGTCACAAGGAGTGAGGGACAGGGAGTGAGGGACAGGGAGTAGCCCAGTCACAGGGAGTGAGGGACAGGGAGTGAGGGACAGGGAGTTCCCCAGTCACAGGGAGTGAGGGACAGGGAGTTCCCCAGTCACAGGGAGTGAGGGACAGGGAGTTCTCCAGTCACAGGGAGTGAGGGACAGGGAGTGAGGGACAGGGAGTTCCCCAGTCACAGGGAGTGAGGGACAGGGAGTAGCCCAGTCACAGGGAGTGAGGGACAGGGAGTGAGGGACAGGGAGTAGCCCAGTCACAGGGAGTGAGGGACAGGGAGTAGCCCAGTCACAGGGAGTGAGGGACAGGGAGTGAGGGACAGGGAGTAGCCCAGTCACAGGGAGTGAGGGACAGGGAGTGAGGGACAGGGAGTAGCCCAGTCACAGGGAGTGAGGGACAGGGAGTAGCCCAGTCACAGGGAGTGAGGGACAGGGAGTGAGGGACAGAGAGTGGCCCAGTCACAGGGAGTGAGGGACAGGGAGTGAGGGACAGAGAGTAGCCCAGTCACAGGGAGTGAGGGACAGGGAGTAGCCCAGTCACAGGGAGTGAGGGACAGGGAGTGAGGGACAGAGAGTAGCCCAGTCACAGGGAGTGAGGGACAGGGAGTGAGGGACAGAGAGTAGCCCAGTCACAGGGAGTGAGGGACAGGGAGTGAGGGACAGGGAGTAGCCCAGTCACAGGGAGTGAGGGACAGGGAGTGAGGGACAGGGAGTAGCCCAGTCACAGGGAGTGAGGGACAGGGAGTGAGGGACAGAGAGTAGCCCAGTCACAGGGAGTGAGGGACAGGGAGTAGCCCAGTCACAGGGAGTGAGGGACAGGGAGTGAGGGACAGAGAGTAGCCCAGTCACAGGGAGTGAGGGACAGGGAGTTGCCCAATCACAGGAGCGTGTGCAAGCCTGAAGCAGTTACTGAGGTAGATGGGGTGACGAGAGATTTGAAAGTGAGGATGGGAATGTTGAAGTTGTGGGTTTGATCTCTGGTCGCTGCGGCGGATGTTTCATCTGCTAATCAAGATCACTGACCTCTGAGGCTTGACTTAAAGTCCGGTTGTGAAGGAATAAGCCATATTTCAGAAAAATCCACCATCATATGAACAGAATTCTGATTTTATTAATACATGATATACTGGGTTTAAAAATCTAAAGTCTCAACGACACAAGCTGTGCGAACAGGCTTCTGAGATGGGATGTTTTGATAACACAGAAGTTGTAAACATACAAGCTTTTGAAATGGGAATTGGTTAAAAACACTAAAACAATGGCCCTATTGAAATAGCAGTTTGGTGCTTCCAGAAGGCCTGGAGTTTGGGAGAAACACAATGGAATGACCCAAGTAAAGTGTTAAAAACTAACACTTCGAACAGGAACACAGAATATTAAAAAACCATGTGCCTTTGTAAAAGTAAAATCAAATGAAACAAGAAACACGAATATAATATAACCAACTAAGATGGCTAGGAAAACAAACACCCTAGTTGAAGTGTCTTTAATTTACATGTTGTAAATATGATACCAACAGAACACTTTGAAGATATGACTTCAATAGATGACACGAAGCAATCACATTGCGTTTGTGTTGAACTTGGAGCACATAGGAGTCACAACGCCTGCTAATAACCAGTTAAGCCAATATTAAGAATTGAATGGAAGCCCTTCGATAAGAATGGCATCAAAGAGATAAATCTGTTATAACAATTTTATATGATAAGTTTTTGGAACACCTAAAGATAGAGACATAATTATGTGTGCAACAGTTGAATTGGCAGTAAGTACAGAGAAAAGTCAACAGGAAGATGATTAGAAATAATTAGCTTACATCAACAGAAAACTTCAAAGGATAAACCACTAAAAAAAGGTATAAAAATAGGAGCTTTTCAGATAGACAGTCAGAAGTCGCTGGAAAGGGGCAAAGCGATTCTCTCACTCTTCAGAGGCATCTCTGTAAGTTTTTAATTCTTTGAGTCTCGGGGATCAGAGGTATTTTAATTTGATTTTGGTGGATATTCTGGATTAGAATTAAGAATAAGAAATGTAAAAATGTATGAAGTTAAGATTTGCGAATAAGGATCTCTGAGGATAAGAAATTTAAGCTATTTGTTTTTGAACTGTTAATGTTGCGACTGACTCAACAGCTGTTAACTGTATGTCGACTCTTAAATAAATCTATATATTTTTAGAATTGTCTCAAGTAGTATTTCTGTATCAATCTCGCAAACTCAATTTCTGTACACTCTTTTGTGAGGAGTTGCAGAATTCTGGAGGGTATTCTGGACCTTCATAATATCCGGAAGGTTACAGTCTAGTTAAACTTATTAAAAGTGCGATCTGGAGGATGGTAACATCTTCACATCGTTCCTTTCCTTTAGGGAGAGATAGTCTGAACCTTTAGACCCAGTTAAGCATCTTATAGAATTCGGCTATCTTTAACTTTAGTTGAAGGTGAACGTCTGGGGAATACGCCTGATCTGGGGTAGCCTGAAAAGGGCTAGGACTAGTAATTATCCCTTCACGGTGATGTGACTGGGCTGGGGCCCTTTTCTAGAGAAGGCTGACCAGTGACCTGATAGAGGTCTTTAAAATTATGAAGGGGTTTGACAGGGTAGACGTAGAGAAGATGTTTCCACTTGTAGGGGAGACCAAACTAGGGGTCATCAATATAAGGTAGTCACTAATAAATCCAATAGGGAATTCAGGAGAAACCTCTTTACCCAGAGAGTGGTGAGAATGTGGAACTCGCTGCCACAGGGAGTGGTTGAGACGAATAATAGAGATACATTTAAGGGGAAGCTCAATAAACATGAGGGAGAAAGGAATGGAAGGATATGTTGATGGGGTGAGATGAAGAGGGCGGGAGGAGGCTGGTGTGGAGCATAAACACCGGCACGGACCAGCTGGGCCGAATGGCCTGTTTCTGTGCTGTGCGTTCTATGAAATGTAATTTTCACCATGGTGGCGTGGAGGGGATTGTCCGCTCGTTGTAGATCCCGCCCGGTTTCCACTTCTGCAGCGGCTGAGTGATCCACTCCGAGAGTTTAACAGGCCAAGCAGTGAAGGTGAAAATGACTCCCAATATTTCACAGGCTGAGACAGGCTTGTGCTGCGTACAAGTTGGGCGCGGTCTAACGGGTGTGTTCCTTGTACCCGCAGGGTCACTGAGCTTGCAGTGTGACCTGAACGGAGACTGTGTTTGTAAAGCCACCGTCACAGGCAAGAAATGTGAGCAGTGCCAGCGGGGGTTCCACTCGCTCTCGGAGGGAGGCTGCAGGTAACGAAGCTTGGGTTTGTGTTTGGGGGGGACAGGGTATGAGCCTAGACATTGTACAGCACGAGGCCATTCAGACCATCGTGCCTGAGCTGGCTCTTTGAAAGGGCTGTCCAATCAGCCCCACTCCCCTGCTACGGGTCAGCTATGGCTCAGTGGGCGGCACCCTCACCTCTGAGTCAGAAGGTCATGGGTTCAAGTCCCACTCCAGAGACTCGAGCACAAAAATCCAGGCTGACACTCCCGGTGCAGTACTGAGGGAGCGCCGCACTGTCGGAGGGGCAGTACTGAGGGAGGGCCGCACTGTCAGAGGGGCAGTACTGAGGGCGCGCCACACTGTCGGAGGGGCAGTACTGAGGGAGCGTCGCACTGTCAGAGGGTCAGTTCTGAGGGAGTGCCGCACTGTCGGAGGGGCAGTACTGAGGGAGCGCCGCACTGTCGGAGGGGCAGTACTGAGGGAGCGCCGCACTGTCGGAGGGGCAGTACTGAGGGAGCGCCGCACTGTCAGAGGGTCAGTTCTGAGGGAGTGCCGCACTGTCAGAGGGGCAGTACTGAGGGAGCGCCGCACTGTCGGAGGGGCAGTACTGAGGGAGCGTCACACTGTCAGAGGGTCAGTTCTGAGGGAGTGCCGCACTGTCGGAGGGGCAGTACTGAGGGAGCGCCGCACTGTCGGAGGGGCAGTACTGAGGGAGCGCCGCACTGTCGGAGGGGCAGTACTGAGGGAGCGCCGCACTGTCGGAGGGGCAGTACTGAGGGAGCGCCGCACTGTCGGAGGGGCAGTACTGAGGGAGCGCCGCACTGTCAGAGGTGCTGTCTTTCGGATGAGCTGTTAATCTGAGGCCCCATCTGTTCTCTCAGGTAAAGGATCCCACGGCCACTATTGGAAGGAGAGCAGGGGAGTTCTCCCCAGTGTCCTGGGGCCAATATTTATCCCTCAATCAACATCACTAAAACAGATTATCTGGTCATTATCACATTGCTGTTTGTGGGAGCTTGCTGTGCGCAAATTGGCTGCCGTGTTTCCTACATTACAACAGTGACTACACTTTAAAAAGTACTTCATTGGCTGTAAAGCGCTTTGAGACGTCCTGAGGTCGTGAAAGGCGCTATAGAAATGGAAGTCTGTCTTTATTTTTTCTCTTTCCCCACAGCCCTGCAAATTTTTCCCCTTCAACTATTTATCCAATTCCCTTTTGAAAGTTACTCTTGAATCTGCTTCCACCGCCCTTTCAGGCAGCGCGTTCCAGATCACAACAACTCGCTGTGTGTAAAAAAAAAAAAAAATTTTTTTTTAATTCTCTTCCGTGGATCTTTGCTCCAGTTTCCCTAAGGCCACGGAGGGCCGGCTGAGGGAATGGAGAGGGTGAAGGGCGGCCTCCAGCCTTGCATCGCACTCTCTGCCATTGTCAACCTGCACTACCTTCATTTCCCCCCTCCCTCTCCACCATCAATGGTACAGCCTACAGCCACCATTCCCCCGCCATCAATGGTAAAGCCTTTGGTCATCGCCCTGCCCCACCCCCGGCCATCCCCTTCCCTCTGCAGAAGGAGGCCGTTCAGCCCATCATGCCAGTGCCGGCTCTTTGAAAGCGCCGTCGAATTAGTCGCACTGCCCCCTTGATCTTTGCCCCCTTGTGTTTTGTTCCAGTTTAATGATGAGGTCCTGTTCTGCGGGGGAATATTTTGGACGGGAGAAGAATTTGCCCTTTTGGGCGGGGGGTGGGGGTGGGGGGGCAGTCTCTGTAATAACGATCGGTATGCAGATGGGCTGCTAGCGTCCAGTAAAACCCGTCTCTTTTTAGACAGTGTGCGTGCCGCCCTGAAGGCAGCGTCGGCGACTGCAGTCCGATCAATGGAGAGTGCACCTGCAAGCAGAACGTGGAAGGGGCCCTGTGTCACAGGTCAGTCCAACTGTTCCAGAAGCAAGTGAGACTCTGCGAAAAACAAAATCCAGAGGAGAGCTGCAAGAATGATTCATAGCTTAAAGAACTTCAGCTGCTCAGATAGGCTCAAGAACCTCGGCGTGTCAGCCGTGGCTCAGTGGGCAGCACCCTCGGCTCTGAGTCACAATGGTTGTGGGTTCAAGTCCCACTCCAGAGACTTGAGCACCTAAAGCTAGGCTGACACTCCAGTGCGTTGCTGAGGGAGTGCTGCACTGTCGGAGGTGCCGTCTTTCGGATGAGATGTTAAACCGAGGCCCCGTGTGCCCTCTCAGGTGGACGTAATGATCCCATGGCACTTGACATGAATCTTGTCATTCATGTGGAAATGATTTATGAAATGATACTGGCCGGCCTGCTGGTGGCGCTGTCCAGGGAGAGTATAAATACTCGGGCCCAGCTTGCTCAGGACATTCTTTAACAGGAACTAGTGAAGGACACAACTAGATCTCCATGTTGAAAAACAGTTGATTAAAGCCTTGTTTAATACTCAGACCAAGTGCCTAGTAGTTTTCTTACGTCAGCACTATTTTGAAGAAGAGCAGGGGAGTTCTCCCCGGTGTCCTGGGGCCAATATTTATCCCTCAACCAACATCATTAAAAAGCAGATTATCTGGCCATTATCACATTGCTGTTTGTGGGAGCTTGCTGTGCGCAAATTGGCTGCCACGTTTCCCACATTACAACAGTGACCACACTTCAAAAAGTACTTCATTGGCTGTGAAGTGCTTTGAGACATCCGGTGGTCGTGAAAGGCGTTGGAGAATTGCAAGTCTTGTCTTTTCTATTTAGTTTCGAGCTGCCTAGACTGGAAGTTGATGTGATCGAGGTCTGTAACATAATGAAAGGGCTGGCCAGCGTGTCTATTGATCAATTATTCCATTACCGTTCAATGACGATGGCTGATTGTCATTCTGTTGAACTTGGCCCAGTTTCTTTCTGTGGGGAAAGGTTTAGCAGTCAAATTGTTTTTGCAGGTTGAGGAGGATTAGTGCTGAGTGTGCTGGTAATGTGTGCTGGGCGGAGGTCCCATGGGGTGCGGAGGTGGGCCGTGAAACATCTGCAGAACCTCACAGCTGGTCTGGCGGACACCGCAGTTATTCCCATTCCAAGGCTAAGTTACTGTTTTGTTTGTTACCATCGTTCTTTGGCTACTGTATAGCCCATTCATAACATTATATATCAGATACAGTGAGCAACGACTCCGCCACGCCACACACCACCTACACCAGGGGCTCCCAAACTGTGGTACGTGCACCCCGGGGGATACGCGAGACATCTCTGGGGAAACGTCTCTTCGGGTTGTATTCCCTGGAGTTTAGAAGGCTAAGGGGGTGATCTGATCGAAGTTCTCAAGATATTAAAGGGAACAGACAGGGTAGAAGGTTGTTAAGCAAGATGAGGGCTCGTGGGGCTGGGGGTAATACACTAGCATGGATAGGGGATTGGTTAACGGACAAAAAACCGAGAGTAGGGATAAACGGGTCATTTTCAGGTTGGCAAACTGTAACTAGTGGGGTGACGCAAGGATCAGTGTTGGGGCCTCAGCTATTTACAATCTATATTAATGACTTCGATGCAGGGACTGAGTGCAATGTATCCAAGTTTGCTGACGATACAAAGCTAGGTGGAACAGTAAGCTGTGAGAATAACACAAAGATTTTGCAAAGGGATATAGATAGACTAAGTGAGTCGGCAGTAAGGAGGCAGATGGAGTATAATGTGGGGAAATGTGAGGTTATTCACTTTGGTAGGAAGAATAGAAAAACAGAATATTTTTTAAATGGTGAGCAACTATTAAATGTTGGTGTTCAGAGAGGTTTAGGTGTCCTCGTACAAGAAACACAGAGGGGGCGATTTTGCCGGTGCTCGGGGGTCGGGTTTGGAGGCAAGACTGCTGGCAAAATCAAAAAGATTGGCAGCGGGTCCCGAACCTGCTTCCAACCCGCCTCCAACCAATCTTCCCGGGAGTCAGGTCCCCAATTTGCGCAGGGTCCCGACTCCTAGCAGCGAGGAGAGGATTATAGCCACTTAACTGCTTGTTAACGGGTAGTTAAGAGGCTTTTTCCAATTTTGACACTTCCACTGCGGGCTTCCCGACATCGGGAAACCCCGCCAGGGTAAGTGAGGCATGCTGTGGGTCTGCTGTAATGTTTGTGTATAGATGACAGCGGCAGAAGTGGTGTGAAGGATCCAATGGGACACTGGTGAGTTGCAGAGGTAAGAAAATGTTGGGTAAGTCATTTTTAATGTGTTTATAATTTTCTGTACGTAACAAGTTTTGAAGTGTTTGTGTAGTCCCACCTCATTGGGAGAACTTCTCTCACCAGTGACAGATCGCTTCTGTAACCTCACCTGCAGCTGCCATCTGTTTTAGCCTAAGGAGAGAGTCACTGGAGAGCCTGGGTGCAAGGGCTCACCTTTGTACAGTGATTGTCAGTGTTTGCAGCACCTCAATGCTGTCAAAACACTGAAAAAATCATCTGTCAAAAAGAAATGGTGGTGGCCCCTTTAAAAAAAACTGGTAGATGACGCGTCATCAACTGACATCATCTGACACCAGCTTTCTCTTAATTGGCTGGCAAGCCCACAGGGCAGGGCTTAACAAGACCAATTGACGCAAAATAGCGTCTGTGCGTCGGACGTCGCTGGGGGCGGGACTAGAACCCGAAAGGCCGCAGTCGCACCCCTAACGCGCCTCTTCAGGTAAGATCCCGGCCAGAGAGTCAGCATGCAGGTACAGCAAGCAATTAGGAAGGCAAATTGCATGTCGGCCTTTATTGCTGGAGGGTTGGAGTATAAGAGTAAGGAAGTCTTGCTACAATTGTACAGGGCTCTGGTGAGACCACACCTGGAGTACTGGGCACAGTTTTGGTCTCCATATCTAAGGAAGGATATACTTGTCTTAGAGGCAGTGAAACAAAGGTTCACTAGATTGATTCCTGGGATGAGAGGGTTGTCCTGGGATGAGAGGGTTGTCCCAGAGGAGAGATTGAGTAGATTGGGCCTATACTCTCTGGAGTTTAGAAGAATGAGAGGTGATCTCATTGAAACATAAGATTCTGAGGGGGATTGAGAGGGTAGATGCTGAGGGATTGTTTCCCCTGGCTGGAGAGTCTAAAACGAGGGGACACAGTCTCAGAAGGTTGGGAATCTTTGGAATTCTCTGCCCCAGAGGGCTGCGGATGCTCAGTCGTTGAGTATATTCAGGTCTGAGACGATAGATTTTTGGACTCATGGGGAATCAAGGGATATGGGGATTGGGCGGGAAAGTGGAGTTGAGGTCGAAGATCAGCCATGATCTTATTGAATGGTGGAGTAGGTTCGAGGGGCCGAATGGCCGACTCCTGCTCCTATTTCTTACGTTCTTAGATAGAGAGAAACTATTTCCGCTGGTTGGGGAGTCTAGGACTAGGGGGCAGAGTCTAAAAATTAGAGCCAGACCTTTCAGGAGTGAAATTAGGAAACACTTCGACACACAAAGGGTGGTAGAAGTTTGGAACTCTCTTCCGCAAACGGCAATTGATATGGGTCAATTATTAATTTTAAATCTGAGATTGATAGATTTTGTTAACCAAAGGTATTAAGGGATATGGGGCAAAGGCGGGTGTATGGAGTTAGGTCACAGATCAGCCATGACCTCACTGACTGCCGGAACAGGCTCGAGGGGCTGAATGGCCTACTCCTGTTCCTATGTGACGCGGGAGAAATTGTCTGATCGTGGATTTGATTTATTGATTATTTTTTTTATTTTATTGTAGTTTTGTAACGGGCTACTCAGACAAAGCTTAAACTGTGGGAATTTGTCGACAATTTATGTCAAGATGCACCAATGAGACGATGACATACCGAGCCCTCCCCTCCAATCACCGAGCACTGCAGCCCGGTTCCAGTTGGCCAGCAACGCTCCGGTCTAAAGCCTGTGTGCTGGGAGGGGCACACGGGTAGCTGCAAGGCGGGTGCGCAAGAAGTAGAGTTTGGGAATTTCTGTTCAACAGGGTCAACCCCCAACCTAATCCAAGTGTGACAGTACACACCAACACTGGTGATGTTGCTGCACACGGCCATGCCTGGGCAGGGTACTGGGTGTTGCTGGAGATTGCTGATATGGGTTACACAGGATATACGGCACAGAAACAGGCCACTCGGCCCAACCAGTCCATGCCGGCGTTTATGCTCCACTCGAGCCTCCTCCCGTCTTTCCTCATCTAACTCTATCAGCCTAACCCTCTATTCCCTTCTCCCTCATATGCTTGTCTAGCCTCCCCTTAAATGCATCTATACTATTCGCCTCAACCACTCCCTGTGGCAGCGAGTTCCACATTCTCACCACTCTTTGGGTAAAGAAGTTTCTTCTGAATTCCCTATTGGATTTCTTGGTGACTATCTTATATTGATGGCCTCCAGTTATGCTCTTCCCCACAAGTGGAAACATTCTCTCTGTATCCACTCTATCAAAACCTTTCATAATTTTAAAGACCTCTATTAGGTCACCCCTCAGCCTTTTTTCAAGAGAAAAGAGACCCAGCCTGTTCATCCTTTCCTGATATGTACACCCTTGATTTTCTGGTATCATTGTTGTAAATCTTCTCTGCACCCTCTTCGGCTCTCTATGTGGAGTGGCGGTGCGGTTGGTGTTGATGGGCACTGTTGTACGGTGTCAGGGTTTCAATGATTAACTTTTTCTATTTTTATAAACTATTCTGGTTTTGTTTGCACAGAGGTGCCGGGTGAGGAAACCCTTGACTTTGAGAAGGTTGGCGTAGAATCTGATAACTTTTGGTGAAATTGTAATGATTTTGTTTTTTCATTGATCAGCTGCAAGTCAGGAACCTTCAATCTCCAACCTCACAACCCGCATGGCTGCATCAGTTGCTTCTGCTACGGACACTCGGCAGCTTGTACATCGGCCTCCCAGTTCATGGTGCACCACATAGTCTCAACCTTCCACCAAGGTATCCATTGCGTTGCTGTGCAGACGAATACTCTCGAACCACGTTCTGATCGATGCGCGGTCATAGCTCAGTTGTTGCGCTCGCTCCTCTGAGTCAGGGGCCTCGGTTTAACGTCTCGTCAGAAAGAGGGCGCCCAGCCGGCAGTGCGCTGCCCCCCCCCCCTCAGTACTGGCACCGGGAGCGTCGGCCTGGGGTTTTTTGCGCTCAAGTCTCTGGAGTGGGACTCGAACCCACGACCTTCTGACCCAGAGCCGCAGCTGGCTCCTGTCCACTTCGAGGGCAGCAAAGGCCGCCCTACCCTGGGGTCACATTAAAATACGCTTAAATGATGTCGGGCTTCCGTTCTGTCTCTCTCGCGAAACCGTAGCCATGTTCCAGTAGGCCGTGCAGTGACCTTCTCACCCTGTCTGGATGTTTCTGTAGACACGGATGGCTGGCGAGGACAGAATTCGGATGGAGGGGATTCGCCGCTGGCCTGGGAGAAGACACGGATCAGTCTGTCCCCAGAGAACGGGGAATGGGAATATTTCATTGCACCAGGTAAGTACTGAGCAACGTGTGACATGAATCTTGTCATTCATGTGAAAATGACTTATGTAATAATACTGGGCGGCCTGCTGGTGGTGCTGTCCAGGGAGAGCATAAATACTCGGGCACGGGCCCAGCTTGTGCAGGACATTCTTTAACAGGAACTAGTGAAGGACACAACTAGATCTCCATGTTGAAAAACAGTTGATGAAAGCCTTGTTTAATACTCAGACCAAGTGCCCAGTAGTTTTCTTACATCAACGAGCATGAAGACTTGCTGCTTAAATCAACAGAACACACACTGCCCAGTGTACGTTCCATAACTAGCGGATCCCCCGTGGTGTTTTGCTCACGGGTAGTCGGGAGTTCGGAGTGCTGCTGTGACGTACTGTCCCTTTAAGGCCCTTGCTCAGGTACTTCCTGTGGGAGATCTTCGGGTCAATTGGAGACAAATTGCTGCGGCCCGGGGAAGTTCGTCTCTAGATTGGCGGCTCCTTGTAAATCTCCTGATAGCGGGAGGCCAGATCATAGAAACGAGCAACAAATAACTGGCTTTCTCATCCATGCTATTTCTGTTTTGAAGGTTTATTTTTTACGGTGATTTGTTACATCAAGATGATATCAGAGCAAATACAACAACTACTTGTATTTACATAGCGCCATTAACGTAGTAAAACGCCCTGAGGCGCTTCACAGGACAAAAATTTGACACTGAGCCACATAAGGAGATATTAGGGTAGGTGAGCAAAAGCTTGGTTAAAGAGGTAGGTTTTAAGGAGCGTCTTAAAAGAGAAGAGAGAGAGAAAGATGAAAATCGGGGATGGGTAAGAGGCCAGAATTAGAGGAGTGCAGAGATCTCGGGGGGGAGGGGGCGGAGGAGGGCGGTTGTGGGGCTGGAGGAGGTTACAGAGATAGGGAGGGGCGAGGCCATGGAGGAATTTGTAAACCAGGATGAGAATTTTAAAATTGAGGCGCAGCTTAACCGGCAGCCAATCGCTGTTCCCCCTAAGCTGCGCGCCCTCGCAGTTTTCTCGAGGCTGCTGCGCACAGGTGTTGCAGGCCGCGCAGTCCCGCTGGAGCGCGCCCGGCGCACAGGCTCTCTATTTAATCGCGTCCCACAGGCTCGTTCTTTAGGCCCGCGGGAGCTGGCTTTGCCGTCTGCGCGCTCGACCCATTTGGGCGCCTGCACGCTGGAGCCCGCTCCCCGCCTGATTCTCAGCCCTGAGGTACTGCCTGTGAACGCTGCAATTATCCACACCGCCATTCCTGCGGCCTTCTGCGCATGCCCGCGGTATCCCAGGGCCGCATGTGTGCATTACCCAACAGGGGCGGCTTTGCAGTGTGGCCACATTTTCTTCAACTCCAGGGAAGAACTGGATTGGCTGGTGGCTGGGGAAGAATAGAGGATCGAAAGGGAGAGAGAGAGACTGGGGTGGGGAGAGAGAGAGAGAGAGAGAGAGAGACTGGGGGGGCGAGAGAGAGAGAGACTGGGGGGGAAAGAGAGAGACAGAGACGGGGGGAAGAGAGAGAGAGAGATAGAGAGACTGGGGGGGGAAGAGAGAGAGAGAGATAGAGAGACTGGGGGGGGAAGAGAGAGAGAGAGAGAGACTGGGGGGGGAAGAGAGAGAGAGAGAGAGACTGGGGGGGGAAGAGAGAGAGAGAGAGAGACTGGGGGGAAGAGAGAGAGAGATAGAGAGACTGGGGGGGAAGAGAGAGAGAGAGAGACTGGGGGGAAGAGAGAGAGAGACAGAGATGGGGAAAAGAGAGAGAGAGAGATGGGGGAAGAGAGAGAGAGACTGGGGGGAAAAGAGAGAGAGACTGGAGGAGAGAGAGAAAGAGAGACTGGAGGAGAGAGAGGGACAGAGTCAGAGAGCGAGACAGAGAGAGGGGGGGGACAGCGACAGCGAGAGAGAGAGAGAAGGGCAAGGATCCAGGCGGGCGCGTGTAGTCCGTTCCCGGGGACAAGCAGCGGCCGCACTTTGGAACAACACAGGTGGAGACGCAGCACCTGTACAATGGCCGCTGCAAGGAGGCTAACGCAATTTTAAGGCCCGCAGTGACATTTTTGTTTGTTGAAAATTCAGAAAATTGTTTAAAGTCGGGAAAAAAATACGGGAAAGTGATGTTGAATGTCCCGTGGTAAGTTCCAGTTCAATTTTGCCAGGTATTGTCCCCTTTTTGAAAGTCTCTCTCAGGGTTATTTAAATTATGTTATGAACGAGGGGGGAAAGTTTGTGGCCCCATTTGTAGCTCAGAGTCTGAGAGATGGAGGGAACGGCAGCAGAAAAAGAGGAAATAACTTCTCCAAAACTGATCCCAACTCATCGCCAAGGCTGGGGATCGATAACCTCACCATCTTCTTAGGAAGTTTAACCACTTTTATTCACTTTCTTAATTGAGCTCCGTTTGGAATTAGAGTTTATTTTATTATTTTGTGTTGTATGTTTAACATTGAAGAGGGAAAGGAAACTTGGAGCAACTTCTTCTGTCAAAGCTGCAATGAGACTTGAAAGAATTTAAAGATTTTTAATGAACTTTTCACAAAAAATGAGTGTTCTTTTCCCCCCTAAGTTTCGATTTTGGAAGAAACAAGCAAAAATCAATTTTCCCCTCAACTAAACAAGTTTCAACCAGGTCTTGAAATCCAAACGCTTTTAAAGAGGCTCTGAATTGCTTAAAACATTTTAAAATTGAAATTTCTCAAGATTTCATTTTGAACCCTCGAACATGCAACCATGGTGTTGAGGAGGGGGAGGGGGGGGGAAGGATTTGTAGGAGTCACAGATTACTTTTTATTGACTTTAAAAAAAAATCTATCATTAAGATGTTTAGGAAGAGAATCACAAAAGGGGAAAAACACAAACCATTTTATTTTGTCTGTCGTTCTATAGTCCTAACAAGTCCCAGGAATAATGTAAATATAGATTTCCTCTTAAACTTTTAGTGGAGTGTTAATAAACACGAGTTATGTAATGATGTATAAAAATTGCAGGAAGCTACTTTAGAAGAAACTACTATTTGTTTATTGAGAAAGATACGGAAAATACTTGGATTAAACTGATAATGTACTATTTCAATTTGGTATAAATGTTTGAAATAGGAGATTAAAAATTGAGAGTACAATGAAGTTTGTTTCCTGGTATTTAATTGCGAAATACCTAAAATAATTCAACACTTTTTGTGATAAAAGCAGGGAGTAATATTGTGGAGATTGTTTGAGAGAAAAACATTTGGAGCAAAATTCATAAATTAACATCTTTACATCACCATATTACAGTAGTAACTTTTAGGGCTGAGATGAGGAGAAATGTCTTCACTCCGAGGGTGGTGAATCTTTGGAATTCTCTACCCCAGAGGGCTGTGGAGGCTCAGTCGTTGAGTATATTCAAGACGGAGATCGATAGATTTTTGAATATTGAGGGAATTAAGGGATATGGGGATTGGGCGGGAAAGTGGAGTTGAGGTCGAAGATCAGCCATGATCTTATTGAATGGCAGAGCAGGCTCGAGGGGCCGAATGGCCGACTCCTGCTCCTAATTCTTATGTTTTTATGTAAACATTTCCAAGTCAGCCTGATTAGTTCTCCTGTCTGGGAAGAAAGATGAATGTTTATTTCTGTTAAATCATAGCTTTACCCACTTTTTGTTTTTAATTCGGTGATGCAAATTGTGTGTGTGTTTTTCTGCACTTGTGAATAAGTGCTGCATTTCTGACATGTTACATGGAGGGTGTGCTGGTTCAAGAAGACCACGTTTATTAATGGAAGTGATTGAAGTGGGAAATACAGAGACTCGTTCTTGTTCAATTGTTCAATTCTTTTAATACTGTGAACTGAAGAACCACAGCACTTTATATTTGGGTGTCTGATTGCATTGTGATTAATATTCGAATCACTTATGTGGACGTCCAGCACGTCAGCACCGTAGGAAAGCCGCTGCTCCTGCTGCTAGTGCAGCCACTGCTAGAGTGACATGAGGGATGGGCGAATACATTGAAAACTTTAAAATTAATTCACATTGCACGGATAGATCTGCCTCTTTCAGCTCACCTTGGACTGTTGGATTGTTTGTCGATGCATAACCGTGTAACTGAGTGATGTTCTTGAAGTGTTAAACCATTATTATGCAGTTCTTTTATATCCCAGTCATTTCTGACAAGTAATTAAAAAAAAAAATAGAGTTTGAACATGATGAACTAAAAGCTTTTAATTAATTCTACCATAAACAAACTTGCAGAATGGGCATGTAAATGACAAATGAAGTTCAGTATAGAGAAGTGTGAGGTGGTGCATTGTGGTAGGAGGAATAAGGAGGCGACTCACTCCTTGGAAAGTAAGAGTCTAAATGGGGTAGAGGTGCAAAGGGATCTCGGGGTGTAGATTCACAAATCATTAAAAGTAGCAACGCAGGTTAAAAAAGCCCCAAAAAGTACAAATAAAGCACCGGGGCTCATTTCTAGAGGAATAGAATTCAAAAGCAGGGAAGTTATGTTAAGCTTGTATCGAACCTTATCTGATTGTCTCATGATTTGAGATGGTGGGGTGGCGATACGGCATTACTGTGTACAGGCTTTGAAGTGGTTGCTGTTGTTGTTGTAAAAGTTGTTGTCGAATTTGCCCACGGACAAAGGAGTTCGTGGCCCGCTCAGTACAAAAAAATTAGAGGGAACATTGGAGCCAGTGTAGGTCAGAGAGCAGAGGGGTGATGGGTGAACGGGACTGGGTGTGAGTTAGGACACGGGGCAGTGAGCACAGGGGTGATGGGTGAATGGGACTCGGTGCGAGTTAGGACATGGGGCAGTGAGCACAGGGGGTGAGGGGTGAACGGGACTCGGTGCAAGTTAGGACACGGGGCAGTGAGCACAGGGGGCGATGGGTGAATGGGACTCGGTGCGAGTTAGGACATGGGGCAGTGAGCACAGGGGGTGAGGGGTGAACGGGACTCGGTGCGAGTTAGGACACCGGGGCAGTGAGCACAGGAGGTGATGGGTGAATGGGACTCGGTGCGAGTTAGGACACAGGGGCGGCCGAGTTTTGGATGAGCTGAAGTTTACGTAGGGTGGAATGTGGGAGGCCAGCCAGGAGTGCGTTGGAATAGTCAAGTCTAGAGGTAACAAAGGCATGGATGAGGGTTTCAGCAGCGGATGAGCTGAGGCAGGGGCGGAGACGGGTGATGTTACGGAGGTGGAAATAGGTGGTCTTAGTTATGCAGCGGATGTGTGGTCGGAAGCTCATTTCAGGGTCAAATATGACACCAAGGTTGCGAACAGTGTGGTTCAGCCTCAGACGGTTGTCAGGGAGAGGGATGGAGTCGGTGGCTAGGGGACGGAGTTTGTGGCGGGACCAGAGACAGTATTTAGTTGGAGGAAATTTCTGCTCATCCAATACTGAAAGAAAGACTTGCATTTCTATAGCACCTTTCACGACCCCAGGACCTCAAAGCACTTTACAGCCAATGAAGTACTTTTTGAAGTCTGGTCACTGTTATAATGTGGGAAATGTGGCAGCCAATTTGTGCACAGCAAGCTCCCACAAACAGCAATCAGATAATCTGTTTCAGTGATGTTGGTTGAGGGATAAATATTGGCCCCAGGACACCGGGGAGAACTCCCCTGCTCTTCTTCAAAATAGTGCCGCAGGATCTTTTACATCCACTTGAGAGGGCAGACGGGGCCTCGGTTTAACACCTCATCCAAAATTCGGCACCTCTGGCAGTGTCGCACTCCCTCAGCACTGCACCGGAGTGTCAGCCTGGATTTTTGTGCTCCAGTCTCTGGAATGGGACTCGAACCCACAACCTCCTGACTCAGAGGCGAGGGTGTGACCCACTGAGTCAATACTGGATGTCGGACAAGCAGATTCAGGCCCTACACTGGCTGTGCCGCACTTGGCTTTGCTTTCAATAATCCACATCAATGACCTGAATAATTCCCCCTCGTTTCAGCGAAGTTCCTGGGGAACCAGCTCCTCAGCTACGGGCAGAACCTCTCCTTCATTCTTGACGTGGAAAGTGAGGAATTGGCGTCCTTCAACCTGTACCTGGAAGGTTCTGGAATCCGGGTGTCGGCCTCTGTTTCTCCACAGGCGCGGAGGGACGCATCCCTCCGGGAGCAGGCAATCATCTTCACGTGAGTCGCTCGTGAACCCTGCCAATAGTTTGAATCCCAATGATGAGGGGGAAAATTAACACGGCTTTGAGATTCGTCGGAAGGTTTAAAATCTTGCCTGCGAGTGTTGGGATTTATTTAAATGATGTATTGTAAGTTTGGCTTACAGAAGCAAAGGGCATTTTTGCTGATGTCTTTTATAGAATCTTATTATAGCACAGAATTAAGCCATTCGGCCCATCGTGCCTGTGCCGGCTCTTTGAACGAGCTCTCCAATTAATCCCACTCCCCCCTGCTCTTTCCCCACAGCCCTGCAAATTTATTCTTTTCCAGTATTTATCCAATTCCCTTTTTGAAAGTTACTATTGAATCTGCTTCCACCGCCCTTTCAGGCAGCGCGTTCCAGATCACAACAACTCGCCGCTTAAAAATTGTCTCATCTCCCCTCTGATTCTTTTCCCAATTACCTGAAATCTGTGTCCTCTGGTTACCGGCCCACTTGCCAGTGGAAACAGTTTCTCCTTGTGTATTCTGTCAAAACCCCCCATGATTTTGAACACTTCAATCAAATCTCCTCTTTACCTCCACTCTGAGGAGAACAATCCCAGCTCCTCTAAGTCTCTCCATGTTGGAGCGTCTCCAGGCCAGACAAGCTCGGCCTCCGCCAGCATGGGATGGCACGAGGTCAGAGGTCGTGCACCTAG